>NC_056747.1:704648115-704823115 GCF_019279795.1 Protopterus annectens
CCTATTTTGATTTTGAGGGTCCTATCGATGAGCCAGTTTGCCATACACCTGATGAGATATGGATTTATGCCAAGTTGTGTTAGCTTTTCGATGATACCCAAGTGGGGGATTGTGTCAAAGTCCTTGGCCAAGTCAAGGTAAGCTGTATGTACTGACTTTCCCTCATCCAGGGCCTTGGTGACAGTCTCTAAGAAGTCAACCAGGTTCAACAGGCAAGATCTGCCCTTGATTAATCTGAACTGAGTTGGGTCAAGTGCTTGGAGATTGCCTTTGTCCTTGTTTATGAGATCCATAATAATATGCTCCATGGCTTTACAGGTCAGACTTGTCAAGCTAGTGCAGCGATAGTTTCCAGGGTCAGTAGTGGCACCACCTTTGTGCAAGGGGATGACAATGGTGGTTCTCCACTCTGCTGGAATGAAGCCAGCACTTAGGCTGCGGTTGAATAGAGTGCTCAATGGCAAAGTCAGTTCTTGCTGGAGATGGTGCAGAATGCATCCTGGGATACTATCAGGTACCATGGAAGCTGTGTTCTTTGTCTTGGATAGGGCTTGTAACACTTGATCTATGGAGATGTGAGGTGCGTGACAAGTATCTGGGATGTCAAAAGGGCCTTTGGGGAGGACAGGGGGGTGAAGTATGCACTGAACCTATCTGCTAGCAAGTTGGCTAAGTAAACGGGATCAGTGTAAGTGATAATGTTAAGTACTAATTAGGAAGAAACCTGAGCTTTGCCACAGAGGTTCCTGATGTAACTGAAGAAAACTTTATGCTTTCCCTTTGTTATGTAGGCTAGTTTCAATTCATAATTGGCCTTGGAGGTTTTCACTAGTGATCTAATTTGTTTGTTGAGGCTAAGGAGGGAGTTTTTCCAATTTGGAATTTGTTTCCTTTTACCCTTCGGCAACAGTTTCTTTCTTTTGTTGTAAAGCCTGTTGATAGAAGATGTCCACCAAACAGGTTTGTGTTTCCTTGAGGAGCAGGTTTTAGTTCTATTGGGTATGGCTGAGTCCATGCAGTTGTACTTGTGCTTGTAAACTGCACTGGCATACTGTTCAGCATAGTTTTCTGCATCCTTTGGGGTGGTGGTGGTGTGAAGCTACAGATACCCTCCCTTAGGAGGGTGTAGTCAGCTTTTGAGAAGTTTTTAGCTTGATTACGGCTGGGGGGGGGGGTTGGGTGGGATAGAAACTTTGAATGTCCGATGATCTGATCTCACCAGGGAAAGACATACTATGGGAGTGGTGCAGCATCACCCATGTTGGTGAGAACCATGTCCAGAATGTTATCTCCCCTTGTGGGGGATGAGGTGAGCTTGTCTAGTGCGTTAGGATTGATGAAGTCGAAGAATCGTTGGTAGAGTGTATTAGTGCAAGAATAGTTCATCCAGTCTATGGTGGAGTAGTTGATGTCATCAAGGAGCAGGGTGTTAGGGGTATGTTGATGGAGTCTAGTAGATCCAGGTAAAAGGAGTGGGTGTCCAGAGGGGGGGGGGGTCTATATCTAGCTATAACTTCGATGGGTGTCTTGTCAACTGTCAATTGTACCTGGAATAGTTCCAGTGCATCATGCTAGCAAACCAGTCTGGAGGTGTGCATGTCCTTAATGAAGGCAGAGACTCCACCACCCTTAGTCTTCCCGACCTCATTTTGGGGTCGGAATGTTTGGAATGAGGTATAGCCTGGTAAGGCAGGGGTGCTGTCCGCAGCCCTGAACCAAGTTTCTGTGACTGCACAGACATCAGCATCTTCCATATCTCGTATATGGAACTCCCTTCCTAACTCCATTCTCTCAGTCTTGTCTCCTAACCACTTTAGGCCATCACTTAAAGCTTATCTAAAAATAAGTGGCTATGTTCCTGTACTAACTCCTCATAAATGCTCTGATACATCACAGTATACCCCAAACATATTCAACTTTTTCCCCGGTGTTTAATCTTTTATTCCTACCGGCCTGTCTTAACCTTATATCTTGACATAAATCATACTTTACAAATAGTACTAGCTATGTTCAAAGCCTAGGTTTTGTTGTCATGATGGAACAACTTTGTATTTTCTTATGTACACTACATTTTGTTCACTTTATACTTTATTGATTATTGTAATTTCTGCATTAAAATTTACTGTTACTCATGGAGCTTTTCTCCCCGGGCCTCCGCTAAAAAAGAACCTGTGTCCATTCGGACTTTCTCAGTAAACAAATTAAATAAATAAATAAATTATAAATGTATTACCCCCACCACAAACAATACATTTAGTTATTTATTTATTTATTTTATTTATTTGCATTTGTTTACTGGGAGGTCTACTGGGCCAAGGTGAGCCTGTTTTCAGTAGAGCTCCAAAAACAAAACATGATAAAGCTACAGAATCAAAATACAGAAATTAAGCAGAGATGGTACAGCACACTACATTACAGAATAGGTAATACAATAAAATAAATAATACTAGTTATACAGGATTCCTATCACGTGATCGAAGTTTTGAAACTTCGAACACGACAATATCGAACTTGTCTGTTCGAAGTTTCAAAACTTCAAACACTGAAAAAAAAAAATTAAAAAACATGCAACAGTAAACTAACTGCTGCAAGCAGGCGGGCAAGCTCCCCTGCACCCCCCACGTGGGGGCCTGCGCCACCCACACCCCCGATCTTTAAATATACAAACTCCGAGATCACACTATAGTGCGTTAAATGGAAATATTCCCTTTCCGCAATACAGTGCGGTCTCGGAGTTGGTATATTTAAAGAGTGGGAGGTGTGGGGGGCACAGGGGGGCACAGGGGGGCTTGCCCCCCTGCTTGCAAGGGTTTATTTTACTTTTAAGTTTTTTGTTTTTTTTTAACATGTTCGAACTTCTGCAAGTTAGACTATATGGTTTCGACCATATAGGGTTCGAACTTGTTGAAGTTCGATCATGCAATAGGAACCCGTTATACAGATGTTAGATTTTACGTATGCAAGCCAAACAACAAAACAATTGATGACATGGGATAATAGCGAATATGTGAACTATACAGTATTGCAGATATGCAGTAGAGAGGGAAAGATGGAGAGCAGCAGATTAAAGATTCTTAAAGTAAGTTATAGCCTTAGAGCTATTGTTTTTTTTTTTTAATTTCTCCAAGTCTTCTCGGTTTCTAATACCATGACGGGAATGGACCCCATTCCTAAGTCAAAGTATGATTAAAGTTCATGAAATTAGTATTGTTTCAATCTTTGATGTCAGACAGAAGCTATATTACTATATAGGCAATCCGAATAAATACAAGATATTGTAGGTAACTGATATAGTAGGTTATGTGTGGCTGGGTAGCACATGTTGGACTTAGTAAGTTGGAAGCACTGAATGTATATATGAGGAGTCTGAGATGTAAGTGAGATGGGGAAGAAAAGTAGGAAGGCTAGGAATATTGTTTTTTTATAGTCAGTGCTAGTACAAGTACAAAGCCAATGGGAGAACACGTGTTGTTTCAGCGAAGTCTTAAAGCAATCAGGGTTGCTAGTAGACTTAATTGAAGGAGGAAGAGCATTCCATAGTTTTGCTATAGCATATGGGTAATGCAATTAACCATGAGAAAAAAAGAAGTTATGTCTTACCATAATGTTCCATCTGTGTTGTAGATCTTTATTCATTCATTACTGTTAGGACTTCGGTTCTGTCCTCGGAACAGACGCGGCCGTTTCCAAGTTCGCGCCAGCCAAAAACTCTCAGCTAAGATCTACCCATAATGCCCCTCTCATAGTCACTCCAGATCAAGTTTGCCCACCCCAATATTATAGAGATAGTAAGAGAAACACAGAAGGAGGCTCTGCCTGAACAAATACTCTAATGATGAATTCCTAAAGTCCACTAGGAGTCCAGGCAGGGGGAAGGAGAGCGGGAAGTAATGAATGAATAAAGATCTACAACACAAATGGAACATTATAGTAAGACATAACTTCTTTATCTGATATTGTAAATCTTTATTCACTCCTTACTGTTAGGACCGAGTCCCCAGCTACTTGAGTCCTGGGTGGCCCTAAGGAAGGATATTCCTGAGCACCAAAGAACCAAAAGATGCTCATCCCCTGGAGGCCAAATCCAATTTGTAATGAGTGATAAAAGTATGAGGTCTTGCCCAAGTGGCTGCTGCACAGATATCATCCCTAGAGGCTCTGGAATGAAAAGCCACAGAAGTAGCCATCGATCTAGTAGAATCAGCCTTCATTCTGGAAGGTAAGGATAGCTTATTCTGATGGTAGATAAAGGTAATGATGTTTCTAAGCCAGGAGGATAGAGTCACTTTGGAAGCAGGTTTACCCAATCTGGGTCCTGCAAAGGCCACAAACAATTGATCTGTTTTCCTGAAAGATTTAGTCTTGTCTAAATAGCAACGAAGCTGCCTATGAACATCAAGGGTGTGCAACAGATGCTCCCCTCTGTTAGAATGCTAAGGGAAGAAAACCAGCAGGTCAATAGATTGGTTAATGGAAAAAACAGAAATGACCTTGGGCAAGAAAGAAGGGTCAGTACAAAGGGATACTCTATCCCTGTGGAAGTTCAAGTAAGGTTTCTTGACACTCAAGGCCTGCAACTCAGATACTCTTCTCGCTGAGGTGAGTGCTACTAGAAGTAGAGTCTTCCATGACAAATGTTTTATATCACAAGAATCAAAAGGCTCAAAAGGAGGGCCTGTTAGTGATTGAAGTACCAATGTCAAGTCCCAGGGTTCTATGGGGGGGCTTAACAGGAGGTTTAACATATAATACTCCTTTCAAAAAGGTCTTGCACAAGTGGTGTGACATAACAGAAGAATTATCAAATCCATTATGAAAATTTGCGATAGCTGCTAAATGTACAGTGATTGTCGATGCTGAGGCTCCTGCATGCAGAAGTGTCATCAGGTATTGTAGGATCTTTTGAATAGGCATAGAGAAAGGATCTAAGTTCTGATCTTTGCCCCAAATAGAGAACCTAGTCCATTTACTAGAACACATTTTCCTGGTGGAAGGTTTGTGTGAAGTCAGAAGAATTTCACGAATGGGAGATGAGATATCAGGCAGCCTGGCAATCACTGGAAGTGGAGGAACCAAGCTATGAGCTTGAGGCTGTGGAGACTGGGGTGAATCAGTCCCTGAGGATGAGATAGCAGACCTTGGGAATAATCTAGGATTCACGGGCTGTGAATCAGATGAGGCCATAGGAACGGGAACCAGACTTGACGAGGCCAATAAGGAGCAATGAAGATCACTTTTCTTCTCAACCCCTGAGCTTTCTGGAGGAATTCTGGGATGAGGGGAAATGGTGGAAAGGCATACAGTAGACCCGGGGGCCAATCATGCTTTAGGGCGTCCCTCGGGAGTTTCCCCTGAGGGGAGATCAAGGCAAAGAAGCTTCTGTATTTGTTGTTTAAGGGGGGAAGCAAACAGTTTGCAGCAAGGCTTGCCCCAGCGGCAGAAAATCCGATCCGCTATTACAGGATTGAGGGACCACTCATGAGGCATCAGGATGTTCCTGCTCAGATTGTCCGCAATAAGGTTGGAACTCCCAGGAATGTGCACTGCTATAAGAACGCGGTTGGAAACTATTGCCCAGTGTCAAATTCTCATGGCTTCCCAACACAGGGGGTAAGATCTGGTTCTGCCTTGCTTGTTGATATACCAGACGACTGACATGTTGTCTGAATGAATTGCAATGGTCCCAGAAGGGAGGGATGTATGGAATGCTTGCAACGCTAAGAGAACTGCCCTCAGTTCCAGGACATTTATGTGCAAACTGGCCTCCATGGGGGACCAGGTGCCTTGGACTGTCATTCCCTGGAAATGCCCCCCCACCCACCCTAACAGGGAAGCGTCCGTGGTCAACATGGCCATGGGCTGGAGGAGACAGAATGGTCGACACCAAAGATTCGATTCTGACTTCATCCACCATAGCATTTCTCCCTTGCAAAGGTTTGTAAGATGTATCATGTGGTCGAGTGGCTGGGTTAATATCAACCAATGTAAAGAAAAGAGCCACTGTAGTATTCTCATGTGCAACCTCACCAGTGGTACTAGAGTAATGGCAGCTGCCATGGAGCCTAAGAGTTGCACTACAAGGCATGCTGGTAAAAAGGTCTGTGGAAGAAGGGCTTGGATATGGTGTCTTATTTTCGAAAGCCTGTGAGGAGGGAGGGAAGCTTGACATGATGTTGTGTCAAAAACTGCTCCAATGAATTCCAGTGTTTTTGCTGGGGGCATTTGAGATTTGTCCTTGTTGATTGTAATCCCCAAGTGGAGAGCAAGGCCTTGAGTGTAAGAGAGGCTGCAGATTAAAAAATTCCAGGTCGGGGTGGTAAGGAGTCAATTGTCTAGATACAGAAACAACTGGAATCCTTGTAGTTGAAGATGAGCTACTACAACTGCCATACATTTGGTGAACACTTGGGGGCTGTCGAGAGACCAAATGGCAGTGCCCTGAACTGGTAGTGATTGGTTCCCAGCCGGAAGCGGAGAAATCTCCGGGAGCAGTGATCCATCTTTGTGTGGTAATACGCATCCTGGAGGTCTATAGAGCACATCCAGTTGTCCCTCCCTAGAAAGGGGAGAATGGACTGTACTGTGACCATCCGGAATTTTTGAGGTTTGATAAATTTGTTCAATAGGCTGAGATCCAGGATTGGTCTCCAGTCCCCAGTCTTTTCTGGCACTAAAAAGAACCTCGAGTAAAACCCGGATCCTCTCTGGTGTGGTGGGACTGGTTGGATGACTCTTTTTCTTAACAGCTTTTCTATTTCTAAGGCTGCTACCTCCCTCTGACTGGGTGGCACATCTGGGATTCGTTTGATGGGTCTGGGATTTAAATCGAAGTATCTGGTAGCCTCTGGATATTATTCTCTGCACCCAAACATTGGTAATAATAAGTTGCCAGGCTGGTAGGTGCAGAGAAAAATGACCCCCGACTGCTTCCAGAGGAAAGCAACTGGGCTGCTGCTCAGGAGCACTGGTAGGGTCAGCCGGAGAAAGAATTTCTAGCACCCTGGTTACATGGACCCCCTCTACCCCAAAAGGGGCGTCTTCCAGATAAGTTGCCCCCTCTGCCCCGGGAGGATTGCCCACCACGAGTGTCACGAAAAGATCCTTGGGATTTCTTGAACCACAATTTTCATCTCCTCTGGTTCCTGGAGTAGGACCTCTGCAGGGTGGAAAAATGTATGCCCACAGCAGACAAGGTCTTTCCGTCTTTCTCACTTCGTGCTTGTGTGTCTCATACTTTGGGACCAAAAAGTGCAGATGCGTTGACAGGCACATTGATGAAGGAAGATTTAAAGGGGTCTGCGAAATCACACAAATGCATCCAAGCATGGCATCTCATGACAATGCCTGATTCGGCAGCTCGAGCTGCCCCCTCGGTGGTGTGAGATATCAAACGCATCGAGGAGTCTGACATAGATTCAAGGGTAGCTAGCTGCGAAGTGTCAGTGTCATGCACCTCATCAGGCAGTACCCCCACCAAATATTAAGTCATTTTAGAGATTAGGCCTCTTTGGAGGTGAGTGAAGTGTGCCAGATAGTTCAGCGACCGAATGGCAAAGGTCACTGAAGCATAGATCCACTTCCTTAGTCTGTCCATGGCCCGAGACTCCCTGTTCGGAGGATGGAGAGTGGAACTATCTTCTGCCAGTTCCCTCTTGGTGGCCGCCTCCATGACCATGGAATCAACCATAAACTGCTTGGACCAGTTGGGCTGGTCTTCAGGGGTGGATAGAATTCTGTCCGGCCTCCGGGGGGCAGGTTCTACTTTCTACTAGAATATGGATGGGCTTGCACATTAATTGGGCATCTGCAATATTAATTTGGGCAAATAAAAGAAAATATGTTTTTTATTTGTGGTTACATAAAGGTAAAAATATATGTTTGAGAATGAATTTTAGGATAGTAATGTATTAAATGAGTCTATGTGCTTTGTGTATGTTGTTTGTAAAATGTTTTTAAATGCAGTTTCTTAATATGAGCAATTGATTTTTTAATTGGTTAATTGAAATCAGATATTTATATAAAAGCGTTGTTAATTTAAAGTTGTTTGTCTGAGGAAGGGGAAGCACTGATTTTCCCGAAAGTGCTTATTAAAATTGTTTTTTAACGTATCCTGCTCAGACTATTTCAATTTTACACTTGCCGGTTCTTTGAATAAGCATACTAGTCCCAGAGCATGAGAACAAAGTGGACATTTACAGCTGTGGGCAGTACAGTAGTACAAAACTGATAACCAACGAAAATATAAAGTTAGAATCAGGCGGTCACCAGCCAAATATTGTCAAGCAATAATATTTTATTAAGTGCTGTCGTCCAGTTATTAGGACTTCATCAGAATAATATAATAATTCACTCTAGCCTTCACAGTTCTATAGATATATATATATATATATATATATATATATATATATATATATGTATATATAAAGAAATAATGTAGGGAAGACCTGCCTACATATCCTAATTCATTAATTACCCAGTAAATACTTAAAGAGATCTATCTATATTTCACAGAAATATACAAAATATAAAAAAATATAAAAAAGCATACAATTTAACATATTGTATAGAAAGCTGTACATTTTAAAACTGAAAGAACAATCCCTTACATAACTTAATAATATTTAAAACCTCTTACTAATGAACAGTCATTAAATTTCAATTTCAAAGCATTAAGTTCAACAGTGGATGAAAAGATAAAAAGTCATTCAGGCCTGGGGTGTTGTTAGCATTTAACTTAAGTTGCCACAAAACTTTTTTATGTTCCAATTTTATTTTCCATTCACCTCCCCTAGGGTTGGGAACAATCTTTTCTAGTATACCAAACTGAAATGTATCACAGCAGATAGAATGCTTGTATAATGCATTATTAACATTCCTATTTTTATGTTATACAAGTGCTCGTAAATCCTTTTAAGCAGATTTCTTTCAGTTTTACCAACATAAAGCACTTTGGCAAATAGACTACCCCCTTACTTTGACAGTTTCCTTCATAAAAATAAATTCCATTTTCTAAAACAGTTGTGTCAGACTACAAAATATAAGCACATTGTTTGCAAAAAACACCTTTTATCGTTTGTCTACCAGAACAGTGCATAATATTTTGGTCCATTTCTAAAATACAATTCACATCACATGCTATCTTGTATGTAAATAATGGTTCCCTGCCTGATAAATTGAAAATCTCAGAGCAAACCTTAAATATATTCCAATTGTTGTTCACTATACATTTAATTTCATTTGTATATTTACTATATTCCTGAACTATAGCTCATTCATATTTCTTGTTTGGAATAATTAATTCATTCTCATGCATACCAGCATTCTTATCCAAACTCACTCTTAAGAGAGGTTTAAATTTTCATCCCCATTCTCTCAACACTTCTTCCTTTAAATTATAAATTAATTCCTCTGTGTAACTTATAGAAATGAACATTTTAGAAACATTATCCATTTCTTTAAGTAAATCATCTTTATTAGAGGTAATACTGTACATCCTAATATACTGCCCTTTTACTAAGCTTTTTTTCTTGGCCAAAGGGTGGCAGCTCGAAAAGTGGAGATAGGTGTTACTGAAGGTGGTGAAAATTGTGGATTTAAAACCATTGTCTGTCACTGTAATCAAAGTGTCAAGATAATTTATACTAGTCTGATCTACATGTGAAGTGAATTTAAGAAACTGAGTGGTATTATTCAAATATTTCATAAATTTGTCAGTTAAACTAAAGGGGCTGTCCCATAAAATAAAAATATCATCCAGGAGCATAAGGTATAAATTAACATACCTAAAACATTCACTTTAAAAAAAATAAGATCTCTTCCAATCCAGTAGGACTAAACTGGCATAAATTGGGGTGCAGGCAGTGCCCATAGCTACTCCCTCAATTTGTTTAAAAAAGCTCAATTTCAAAGTGTATAAAACTGTTATTTAGAATCAAAGATGTTATTTCTGAAATAAAATTCAGTTTATCTTTAGACAAAGCTTTATAGTCCAACAAGCTGTTATGAAACATTTCCAATCCTTCATTATTTGGAATAACTGAAAATAGGCTGATAAATAGAAGTTATGTTCTTACCATAATGTTCCATGTTAGTTGTCTTCTTCTCGCCTTCTTTCTTGCTGGATGATCGGCTCCGACTCGGCCTATACTATAGCTCGAGAGCTATTTTTACCGGCTCGAGGCAGCCCTATAACCCACAATACCATGAGCTAACTCCCCAGATCTCATTTGGAAGCTAAAACATAGTATAAATATAATATTATAATCCTCATTTGCAAGTACGGGCTCCCTGCTAGTAACACTAAGGATACGGGGAAACTGTAACATGTTGTATATCCAGAAATGGAAGGACTCAGAGACCTCAAGTCTATCCAGGCTAGGGGGCAGGAGAGAGGGACGCAAGAAAGAAGGCGAGAAGAAGACAACTAACATGGAACATTATGGTAAGAACATAACTTCTTAATGTTAAGTTGTCATTCTCGCCTTCATTCTTGCTGGATGGGACAGCGTCCCTAGCACCTTAGGCCTGGGTGGCTCAATGGAACAGACTCCTGAGTACAGTGGAACCAAAGTCAGCTCTATTTCTGGAGGCTATATCAAGTTTGTAATGGGCAATAAAAGTATGTTTGGAAGCCCATGTAGCTGCTGCACATATGGCATCTAGTGGTAACCTTGCTTGAAATGCCGCTGATGTTGATAGTGCCCTGGTTGAATGAGCCTTAGGCCTAGACGGAAGTTGCCTGTGTCTCAACTCATAGACAAAGGTAATAATAGATGTCAACCATCTGGAAAGAGTAACCTTTGATACCGGAAGCCCTTTCTTTCCTGCAGCATAAGAGAGAAAGAGCTGGTCTGACTTTCTGAGTTGTTTTGTCCTGTCTAGATAATACCGTAGTTGGCGATGAACATCTAATGAATGTAATTTCTGTTCAGCCCTGTTGGCATAGTCTGGGAAGAAGACAGGCAAGTCAATGGAGTGGTTTAGATTTGCTTCCGAGGACACTTTCGGCAGGAAGGAAGGGTTTGTTCTGAGAGTTACCCTGTCTTTGTGAAAGACCAAATAAGGGGGATGGACAGACAAGGCTTGAAGTTCCGATACCCTTCTGGCAGATGTTATGGCTACTAAAAACAGAGTTTTCCAAGAAAAAAGCTTGAGGGAGCAAGAAGCTGCAGGTTCAAAAAGAGGCAGAATCAATGAGGTTAGAACTAAATTCAAATCCCATTGTGGAGGTGGATCCTTAACTGGAGGTCTAAGCAAAAAGATGCCCTTGAGGAAGGCTTTACAGAGTTTGTGGGACATAATATTTGCTTCTGAGAGCCCAACATGAAAATTAGCAATGGCCGCTAATTGTACCCTGATAGTGGCCGACGATGACCCTGAATGAAAAAGCTCTGCCAGAAAGTCTAGAACCTTATGAATGGGTGCATGGAAAGGATCTAAGGACCTAGTTTGTGCCCAGTGAGAAAAATGCTTCCATTTACTTGCATACGTCTTCCTAGTATTGGACTTATGGGAAGCCAGAATGATATCACGAACAGGAGGAGAAATAAGGGGAAGCCTGGCTATGGCTGGAAGTGGAGCAACCAAGCTGTGAGGTTGGGGGAATGAAGAGACTGATGCAGCTTGCTCGTGAGATGGGTCAACAGATCCAGAAGGGGTTCCAGTTGCCAAGGCTGTTCCAGTAGGTAACTGTGCAGGAACGAAAACCATACTTGTCGAGGCCAAAACGGAGCAATGAGGATCATTTTGGATCTCAATGCGGTTGCTTTCTGAATTAATTGCAGGATCAATGGAAAGGGAGGAAAGGCATATAGAAGACCCTGGGGCCAATCGTGAACAAGAGCATCTCTGGGGGGATGGCCTGGTAGAGGAAAGAGTGTGAAGAAGTCGAGGCACTTGCTGTTTTGAGAAGTTGCGAAAAGATCGCAGCAAGGCTGGCCCCACTTCTGAAATATTCTGTCTGCTACCGCTTGATTTAGAGACCACTCATGAGGCATGAGGATAGTTCTGCTCAATCTGTCCGCTATGACATTGGACTTCCCGGGGATGTGCGTTGCTATCAGAAACCATTGAGAGGAAATCGCCCATTGCCAAAGTCTGAGTGCTTCTCAACATAGGGGGTAGGACTTTGTTCCGCTCTGCTTGTTTATGTACCACACCACAGACATATTGTCCGTTTGAATTGCTATAGTCCCTGTGGGAAGAGAGCTCTGAAGGGCTTGCAACGTCAAAAGCACCGCCCTCATCTCCAGGACATTTATGTGCAGGTGGCGTTCTGATTGTTGCCATGTGCCCTGGACTGTCCTGCCCTGATAATGCCCCCCCACCCGATCAGGGAGGCATCTGTTGTCACCGTGGCAACTGGGGGGGGGGGACAAAGGGTCTGCCCTGAAAAAGCTGAGGGGAATCCATCCTCCAGGAGAGATGATTCTTGCAAGATGGGGTTATCAAAATGTTGTGAGTCATTGGTAGCTGTTGAAAGGACCACTGAGAAAACAGCATCCACTGAAGGAGCCTCATGTGGAAGCGGGCTAATGGGAGTAGAAGAATCGCCGCTGCCATGAGGCCTAACGCTTTCAATACTAGCTTGACTTGAACTCTGTTGGGCTGAAACAGGGACTGAACATTCTGCCTTATGTCTGTCACTCTCTGAGGTGGTAATGTTGCAGACATTTCTGTGGTGTTTAATACGGCGCCTATAAAGTTTATACATTGACAAGGCGACAAGGAGGATTTTGCAAAATTTATAGAAATACCTAGACTGTTGCAAAGTTGAATAGTGTAATCCCTGGCCATTATAAGATGCTGCTTGGTGGTAGCGGAAATGAGCCAGTCGTCTAGATATAGAAACACCTGGAATCCTTTTTGTCTCAGGTGAGCCATGACCACTGCCAAGCATTTGGTGAACACCCGGGGGGCTGTGGTGAGACCAAAGGGCAGGGTTCTGAATTGATAATGACTGGCTCCCAGCCGGAAGCGGAGAAACCTCCTGGAGTGCCTGTGTATCTTTATATGATATTACGCATCCTGGAGGTCTAAGGAGCACATCCAGTTGTCTCTGCCCAAAAAGGGTAGAATGGACTGCAGTGTTACCATCCGAAATTTTGTCTTTTGTACAGAGTTGTTCAATCTGCTGAGGTCCAAAATGTGTCTCCAGTCTCCAGTCTTTTTTGGTACCAAAAAGAATCTGGAGTAGATTCCGGATCCTAGCTGATCTGCTGGGACTGCCTGGATGACTCTTTTTTCTAACAGCTTTTTTATTTCTAGCTGAGCCTGACCCCTTTGTGCGGGTGGTACGTCTGGTAGGGGTCTTGGCGGTTGTACCGGAGGGGAAGTGAAGGGAATTTTGTAACCCTCGGATATGATCTTCTGTACCCATGTGTCTTGGGAGAGGGATTGCTAGGCTTCCGGGTACAGAGATAATCTTCCCCCGACTGCCTCCGAAGGCGGACAGTCGGGCAGCTTCTCAGGGTTGCTGAAAGGGTTGGTCAGGGAAAGATTCCCTGGAACACTGGTTCTGTGGACCCCCTCTGCCCCTGGGGCGGCGTCTGTTATTATTCCCCCCTCTGCCTCTAGGGGGAAATTCACCATGTGCGGCAGGCGCAACTCCCTGTGGTTTGCGGAACCACATCTTTCCACCCCTCTGTCCCTTAGGATAAGGTCTAGAAGGTGTGGAAAAATGGACTCCTATGGCAGAGAGAGTCTTACCATCTTGCTCGCATCTAGTGAGGGTATTCTTCACCTGAAGTCCAAACAATTCTGAACCATCAAAGGGGGTGTTGGTGAAGGACGCCTTGAAGGGATCGGCAAAGTTACAGAGTCGCATCCAAGCGTGACGTCTCAATGCAACACATGTGCCAGCGGCCCTACTCACTCCATCATCTGCGTAAGAGATAAGCCACATGGAGGAGTTAACAATGGAGTTCAGGGTGGCCAGCTGGGATTTTATCTTGTCCTGATACCCCGCAGCAGAAGGATCCTGTACCGTTTCACCCAGTTCTTTGAGCAAGTCTCTCTGAAGGCGGGTGAAATGACATAAATAGTTCAGCGATCGCATAGTAAAGGTCGCTGAAGCAAATGTCCGCTTGTCGTACCTGTCCATGGTCCTGGACTCTTTGTTAGGAGGATGAACAGGTACAGAAGGATAAGCCAATTCCTTCTTAGTGGCTGCTGCTACCACCATAGCATCAACTGAAACGCCTTTGGTGAGAAAGGATTTGTCCTCTGGTGCAGAAATAAATTTAGAAGGCCTCCTAGGGGTAGGTTCCATTGAATCAGGAGCTGCCCACGCCTTTCTAGCCACTACCTCCATTAGTGGGTCGAAAGGGGGAGACACCCAGGAGGTGGAAGGGCGAGATCCAAAAGCGTCAAGGTAAACCGACTCGTCCTCGGAAGGTTTGAGAGTGGACCAATTTCCCCTCTGTTTTAGGATCTCTAGGATGTCTGAAAAGGAGACATCCTCAGAGGGGGATCTGGAGGAACCCTCCGACGCATCCAAGTCGGTGTCCGACGTGACAGACTCGGGGGAGTCTATGTGCTTCCTCTTGCACTTTCTTTTCCTAGGGGGTTCCCCTGAAACTTCAGGGGAGCCCTCAGAAGAGGAGGAGACACCCAAGGTGGGTACCCTACGCTTTGGATCTCTGCTGTCAGATGTAGGAGGATGGCCAGAGACCATAACAGGTACTGTAGAGGGAGGAGCTGCAGAACTTAACATTTGGAGTGGACACTGGGTCCAGCACGCTCCTCATCACCTCGTGATACCAAAGGTAGTCCCAGCTCCGAAGAGACCGGAACCGAGAAGGCTACGAGAATGATGTCGGGGTCGAACTAACCAGAGCCGAAGCTCCGAGAGGGAGAGCGGGGTCGGACAAGGGTTCGATGCCACTCGCCCCCTCGAAGCCAACAATGGAATCTCGGTGCCCGGACCTCTCCACGGACAGAACCAATGAAGAGGTCAGAGCCAAAGAGACCGGAGCCGAAGGTGGGAGTATCGGCTCCGACGTGGGCAAGGTTACGGTTTCAACAAACTCCGGCTCAGAACTCGAGAGGTGAGTCAGAGGAGGAATCGATAGTGGTACTGAAGGAGCCACAGTCTGGTGAGATGGGCTCTGGAGCATTTGGGCTAGTGCCTGAGATTTTATGAGCCTACTGACCACCCTCTCGATGTTGTGGTCGGAGAGCCTGGATGACCTAGATGAGTGAGTCCTATGACTCCGCTCCGATAGGAGAGGGGATCTCGGAGCCGATTGGACGGAATCTAGTGAGGGGGATCTAGAACGCTTGTGCGCTGGGGTCGGCTCCGATGCTGGTTTCGGAGCGGATACCACTTTGCCTGCCTCGGATCCGGATGGAACCGATGTCAGAGCCATCTCGATAATGCCAGCCCTCGACTCAGAAGCTGGAGCCGAGGGTTTGGCGGTTTTTGAAGACTTCCCCGAGCCAGACTTGGACGCGGAGTCATTGGGCTTTAACAAGCCCCTTAGGATGAGCTTATTATGCCTCTCCTGCAGGACTCTTGAACTAAATCCGTGACAGACAGAACAAGAGTCCTGCAGGTGTAAAGGCCCCAAGCAATAGACACAAGAAGTGTGACCATCTGTCAGAGACATTTTCTGACAGCACGAGTCACACTTCTTGAATCCCGAGACCTTAGTGTCTTTGGACATAGTCCTAACCACAGTAAACACAGTCAGTCCACACACACACTCAACTTAAAATTAGAAAAGTTAAGGGAACTGACTAAACCCACACACACAGACACTGTAAGGGGTGGGGAAACTAAGGTAAAGCCCGTAGACCCAAAGATAAAAATTAACTAAAGAAGGGAAGAAGGGCTACAAAAAGGGTTGTATGAATAAGACAATTAGTAGGGACCTAAACAAGGGTAACTAACTAGAAAAACTACCTGAAAATTTAGTTTAATAGAATAAATCTCTTTACTGACCTGAGCCGGTAAAAAAAGACAACCTCGCAGCGAACCGGCAAACGAGATCTGGGGAGTTAGCGCATGGTATTGTGGGTTATAGTGCTGCCTCAAGCCGGTAAAAATAGCTCTTGAGCTATAGTATAGGCCGAGCCACGGCTCCGAACCCATCCAGCAAGAATGAAGGCGAGAATGACAACTTAACATCATCATTTATAAAAAGTATCACAATTTCCTTCCATAATTCATGTTTTAATTGACCTAACAAATCCCATGAATCTTTTACCATATGGTGGAATAGATGTGGATACATACAGTTTTCTTAAAATTAATAGACCCAATATACCTTAATGATGCCCCTTTTAGACCAGTTGTTGCTGTCCAAGGTTTGAAAACCTCCCATTTAGCTATTTTTGTAGACAAACATCTTAAATCATTTTATGATACTACCCCACACCTTCTAAAAGAGAGCACCTCTCAGCTTGGAAGTGCAACTGCACACAGATAGTGTGGGATCTGTAGGCTCAGACTTTACTTGCTGTAACACTTCCTGCTCCTTCTGTTTGTCATCCATGTGATTAACCAGAATCACTTCCCTCTGCCCAGGATGGGCAAACCACAGCATGTGTTCACTCCCATCCTCCCTAGCCAGTTCCTACTGGGACCCAAGCCACTTGGTTTGCCTGCACTATAGTCAGGACTATATCCCTCTATAGATAACTGTTGTTTTGAGTTTATTAAGCAGGGAAAGGCTGGCATATTTTAGGTTGTAGGAGACTGAGAGATCTGAGATTGTATGTGGTACTTTTTAGGTGATATCTTCTGACAAAGAAAAGGAAGGAGATGAGACTGCAGAGTTTTGTTTGAAAGGATTCATAGTAAAAGCTTTGACCTGCATTTTACTGGAAGTTTCTGTCATAGGAGCAATCTTCAGTAACACAGGTAACATTGACCTATACCCCTTCCACTCTTCCTTGCTTTAAGCTTCAAGAAGCTTGCAAAGATTTTAGCAAATTTCTCTCCCATCCAAGTTGACGTCATCAGGCTCTTTCAGAGAAAGAGAATCACCGTAGGATTTTTAGTCTTTCCTTTTCTGTTTGTTTGATGGGCCACAGTTATTTCCTTACTTTGTTCACCATATTCTTGACATAAAAACTTAATAAAGAAGATTTCCAGCTGATACAGCAGTTTATTTAAGCCCTGGTTCAGGGAGAGTATTGAAGCACTCTCCATTTTCCCCCTCCAGCCCACTTACTTGGTAAGACGTAAAACAATTACACCGTAATAAATGAATAAAATACAAATGATGTGTAGTTGCAATTCCTCTATTCTTATTTGTCTGTGTGTGAAAGACAAATATATGAGGAAGACAAGAATCTTTCCAACCTTGAGTAGTCCTTAGTTGCTTTAGTAGTTTGATGGCTACAACTACTAAAGCAGTAGTCTAGAGTGTCTAGATCTGAGTTGTAGTTGAAGCACACACTTCTTTAGTGCTATGCGATTAGGCTTTGACCAGGACCTTTGCTTCTTAGAAGTTTCTAATTAACACAGCAGTTTATCTGAGCTCTGGTTTAGGGAGCTAATTGATGCACTTTCACTTTCCTCCTATTTGCCTGACATAGATGTTTAGCTATTACTGATTGCTGTTACTAGGCATCCTGTACAGGCACAAACACTTCCTCACCTATGCAGCAAGACTTTTCCTTACCTCTTCCTTTCTACTTCCATCCTTCCTCTATGGTGCACCTCTCCTTACTAATATACAATCCTGTCTTAAATCCAAACTGGACTCATGCCGCAATAAAATCTCAAAATTTGTAACCGGTGCCAAACATTTCTTCCACCACTGCATATCACTCCAGCATCTAAACTGGCTAGAACTTCCCCAACATCTAACATTCTTGCAACTAACCACAGCTCATAAACTAATTTGTAAGCCTAGTTGTCTTGCCTTCTCCTCTCATGTATCACCCAAATAGACCTCTGCGATCAGTCAATCAGATGTTCCTTAATGTAGCAAAACTTAACCATGTGATGTAAATCTCTATTCATTCCTTACTGTTAGCACTTCGGTTCCATCCTCGGAACCGACACAGCCGTTTCCAAGCTCGCACCAGCCAAAAACTCTCAGCTAAGACCTACCTATAATGCACCTCTCATAGTCTCTCCAGATCTTGTTTGCAGCTTTAGTCGTCAGACGTGCCTAGCCATCTCTCTCAAAGCTAAGTGGAAATTTGTGATTTTTTTTTTTGTGTAGTTTCTCTTCAAACTTTGCCGTTTTTTAGTCAGTTTAGCCTTTTCTTACTATCGCCTATAACCTGCTTCTATTTTTTACCCTTTACCTTTGGTAGTTAAATCTCTACCATCGTTGGCACTGTCCCTCTCTCTCCTGCCTTTGGTAGGCCTTCCTTTACCACTTGTGGTATTTTTAAATACAATCGTTGGTATTCTCTCCTTTTCTTTCCCTTGTTATAGTTGTTTCCTTTAGGATAGTCCTTTGTTGCCTGTACTATGTCAAACAAAGTTAAGTTAAAGTTTAAACAGTGTGACAAGTTTGGGTCTTAGATGCCCAACTCGGACGACCATACTTGATCTGTTTACTGTTTGGGCATGGACCATATAAATGCTGATTGTGATATTTGTTCTAGTTTTAGCAATCGCACTCTAGCAGAGCACAAAAAAGCTAATTCTGAAAGGTTTAATCAAAATGCCTTTTTTGGAGGCTTGATCTAGGTCGGAGGTCTCACTGCCTCCTAAGACCAAGAAACACAAGGAAAAACAGAGTCACTTGGTTCCTGCATCTTCATCAGCTATGGAACCGAGTCAGCTCCGTGCTTCTCCGGCGCCCTCAGCGCAAACCTCTTTGGCACCACGCCGTGTGTCTTCACCCTCGGTGCTGTCTCTGATGCTGACTCCTGTTTCGGTTCCAGTCTCGGCCCCATCGGCTTCGGTGCCGTCCTTGGTTCTGACACTGGTTTTCATGACCATACCTGCTTCGGCACCACCCCTGGCCACGGTGCCGATAGCTTCTTCGACTCCACAGACTATGACCTCGGTTCCTAAAGTCGAGTATCTTCCAAGAACCAGATACTCTCCAACATACGACCCTTTTTTGGGGCATCAGTTTAGCCCCTTTCTTGAAAGACCTGATTCTCCTTTAGCAGCCTCCTTTAGATCCACCAGGAGTCTTTCTGAACTAGATGTAGTGCGGGTTGTGGACCAGCCTTTGGCAGCTAGGGGTTTGCCCACTCCAGCTAGACTTTCTGTCCCCTTTGGCTCGGAATCCTTCACGACATATTTTCCTGTTTATCCTCTTCTGGCCTCTACCCAGGCCACGGAGATCTCGGTACCGATGTCCCCCCTAGTACAGACTGTCTCTGCCCCGACTGCAGTGTTTTGCCTGTTGGTGCTGACCACCCTTGCTGCATTGGCTCCGTTGGAGCCTGTGGATTCTTGGAGCAGTGTTTGGACTGTTGGCACCTTGGTACCTAGCCCGGTGCCTATTTTTTCACTGGTGCTATCTATGTCCATGGCTCCAACAGCTTCCAGTCCTCTCGGAGCTCCTCACCTGGAGATGGGCTCCTCAGGGCAGGGTGTGACCCCAGTTCCAAGGTTGTCCTTCTCAGTTCCGGGCTCCCATCCCTCCTTGGGTGGGCCTGCTTTCCAGGTGATGGAGAGGGTTCTTGCCTTCGCAGGCTCGCAGTCAGCATCAATGACATTGGCATCAGAACCCCCTCTAGCATGCAGTTCTCCCAATCCCCTACTTCAGGATCCCGGGCACAGGAGCCACAAGACCTCCCTTTAAAGGGAACCCTTTCTCTGGAGTCTTCCTCAGAAGATCCCACTGGGGAGCCACCCCGGAAGAAACGGTGCAAGAGGAAGCACCTTGATTCCCCCCAGGAATCTATCACTGAGGACACAGATTGCAGTGAGGGGGAAGGGTCCCCACAGTCTCCCCCAGACAACATCTCATTTGGAGACATTCTCAAAATCCTCAAGCAGTGGGGAGACTGGAAGTCCTCTAACCCTTCTTCTGAGGGATTGGTGTTCTTGCAGGCCTTCCGTGCCCAGCCATCTACTTTCTGGGTGACCCCACCTGTGGATGAGCTTATTAAGCTGATCATGCAGTGTACAAACCTAGAATGTAATACAATATAATATACTATTTAAGTATATCTAAAATAGAGTAATGTACGTAGATATGTGTTCCTGTGTGCTGTGATATTTTTATATATATTTATACATATTTATACATTTTTACACATCAAATATTGTAAATTCTTAGTGAATATGGATGGGCTTGCACATTAATTGGGCATCTGCAATATTAATTTGGGCAAATAAAAGAAAATATGTTTTTTATTTGTGGTTACATAAAGGTAAAAAGGTATGTCTGAGAATTAATTTTAGGATAGTAATGTATTAAATGAGTCTATGTGCTTTGTGTATGTTGTTTGTAAAAGGTTTTTAAATGCAGTTTCTTAATATGAGCAATTGATTTTTTAATTGGTTAATTGAAATCAGATATTTATATAAAAGCGTTATTAATTTAAAGTTGTTTGTCTGATGAAGGGGAAGCACTGACTTTCCCGAAAGCGCTTATTAAAATTATTTTTAACGTATCCTGCTCGGACTATTTCAGTTTTACACTTGTCGGTTCTTTGGTTAAACAGTTTGTTGTTTAGTGTGTCGAAGTTACTAGTATGCTTATTCATTTCCCTTAGTCCTGTTCTTACATCTTCTTCTTCTTCTAGAGTGGGCTCATTTTCTTCTTTCATTGTAGGCTTCTGTGGGGTTTTCTTCATTCAGAAGCTGCACGAAGTATTCCTTTCATCTGCCTTTGATGTTCTGTGCACGGGTGAGCAGGTTGTTGCTGGCATCCCTTATGAAGGATGTCTGATGACTATCTTCTTTATCTCTCTGTCTTTGCCTTACAACCTGATGGAGTTTTTTTTTGCCATCTGCAGAGTCACTTTCTAGAAGCTGGTAGAGTGCATTTGATGTCTTGTTCTTTGCTACTGCAACTTTTCTGTTAGCCTCTTAGCCTTTTTTGTTAGCCAACAAGTACTTCTTCTAAACATGTATTCCTTCTGGGTTTATATCATAAGCTCAAAAGCTGATAACTCAGAAGCACAAAACTCTGAACTTCAAACCTCGAAGTTCAAAAACGTCAAACTGTAGAACAGAGATCGCCATAGAGTGTGGGAAGGGAAGACTTCCCTTTACTGTACTGTAGTGCAGTCTTGGAGTTGGTATATTTAAGTAGCGGGGGGTGAGGGGGTGCAGGGGGGCTTGCCCCCCTGCATAGAGCATTTTGGGTTTTTTTGGGGTAGTTAGGAGTTTCTTTTGGTGGATTCGATGTTGTCAGCTTTCGAGGTTTGAAGTTCGCGGTTTTGAGTTTCGGAGTTATCAGCTTTCGATTATGTGATATAGACCCATTTCTTCTTACCCTAGTTCATATTTTCTATTTCCCACTTTTTCCTTCACTCTCCTTCTTTCTTTTGATGACTTCTTGGATTTCCACACTCTATCACCAGCTTTTCTTATGTACCTTATTTCTATACTTGGCTCAGACACATAGCTGGTCTATAATCTTTAAAAATGCTGATTTGAGACGCTGCCATTCTTCTTCAAGTGCACCTATTACCTCTTTTTCCAGAGTTGCTAGACCCCTGATTAATTCTTTAAAGTTTTTCTACAGTTAACCTCCAGGTCTTCAGTCTCTGATGCCCAAAGGGGTTGGTCTATACAACTCTTTCTCCAATACAGATCAAACCTTGAACCTTGTATATCCAAAATCCCAGTCTCTCCCTATTTCTTGAGCTTCCTCCATGTTTCATAATCATCCTTTTTCACTTTGAATTATAGCTTTCTGCCTGAGCTATGTACTGGAGCATTAACTGTATAGCTCTGAAATACCCCTCCAATTCAAGTATTCCCAAACCAACTTATTCTAATAGAAGGATCAACTTATCCCACTTGATTCTTGCCCTCTTCCCCTCATGAATAAAATCCTTCAACACTTTATTAATTGTTATCCACAACTTTTCCAATGGTTGATAAAAATATGCCTGACCTGTGTATAAAACTAAAGGGACTAAAAACATATTCAATGTTTTTATCTCACTATCCATATCTATAAAACAGAGCTTCCAGTTTCTCAGCTTTTGTATTATATTTAGTTTACTCGCTACCCACATATCCTTAGCTATAATAACAGAACACTTTTTAACTCATACTCCTAAGCACTTCATTTTATCATGTTGCCATAAATATGGGTATTGCTGGACCAATTCATGTGTGGGTACACAGTTTACAGCCATTGTCTTTGTTTTAACTCCATTACATTTTGCATCCCCATAAAAACTTGAAACTGTCTCAGAATGTTCCACAATATTGAAGTATTCTTTTCTGGTTTTATCAGGTACAAAATAATATCATCTGGAAATAAAGCAAACTTTTCTTGATCACCATACCAATTGTATCTTTGAATTTCTGAGTCCCTTATATTTTTTGTAAATGGTTATAAATATAACAAAAATAACAAAGGGGAAAGAGGACACTCCTACCTGGTTCCTCTGTTCAAACAAAATTTATCGGAGAGAAACCCCCTACTTTAATTTTCTCCTATGATCCCTCATATATCTTCCTAATTAATCTAATTATTGTGTAAGGGAATGCAAATGCTTTCATTGCCTTACTCAAAAAAATCCCAGCTTACCCTGTCAAAAACTTTCTCTGCATCAAGACCCACCAACAACAGTGATATTTTCTCACATTCTGCTTCCCTCTGGATCATCATTGTTCTATTAATGTTGTCAAATGTTTGTCTCTACTGCAGAAAACTACATATCTGTCAGTTTTGGCATCACTTTGCCATTCCTGCAGCCTTACTACAGGATATGTACCCAAAGAGTGGCATACAGCAACTGTGGTCCCTCTCCACAAAGGTGGTGCCTCAACGGATCCTGGAAACTATCGCCCCATAAGCCTGACTAGCTTGGTCTGCAAAGCTATGGAAAGGATGATCATGGACCTCATAAATAAAGATATTGGGGACCTACAGACACTGGATCCTACCCAGTTCAGCTTTGTTAAGGGCAGATCCTGCCTCTTAAACCTGGTTGATTTCTTTGAAACAGTCACCAAGGCCATTGACGAGGGGAAGGTGGTCCACACAGCCTACCTGGACCTCACAAAAGCCTTTGATACAATACCCCCACTCGGGCATTATAGATAAGCTCACCAGCTTAAATATAAACCCCTATGTCACTAGATGGGTTGCAAACTGGCTCAAGGACAGAACCCACATGGTTAGAATTGCTGGAGCCATGTCAGACTCCAAACCAGTTACAAGTGGCATCCCACAAGGCTCAGTCCTGGGACCTCTCTTGTTCAGTATATATTTCTCGGAGGTACAGGCCAACACGGAAGGAATGTGGCTGACCAAGTTCGCAGATGACTGCAAACTGGGCGCCATAATCGACTCTCCAGCCAACACAAGCATCCTCCAAAAGGGCCTCATAGAAACAGACAACTGGTGCCAGAGCCATGGCCTCAAGCTAAATGCCAAATAGTGTATAGTCATCCCCTTTGGCAAAAACAAAGTGCCCACAAATTACCACATAGGTGGTAATCCATTAAGTACAGAAGAAGTAATTAGGGACCTGGGGACCCAAGTTGATAGCAATCTCTCATTTGACAACCACGTGGCCAAAGTGGTTAGAAAAACATTTTATATAGCCCACCTAATCATGAAGGGATTCACATCTAGATCAGGGGAGGTCATCGTGCCTCTTTACTCATCCCTCATCAGGACCATAATTGAGTACAATGCCCCTTTTGGGATGTACCTTACCAGACACCTGCAGCAACTGGAAAGACCCCAAAAGTACCTCATCAAGAGGATCAAAGGGCTCAAACAGATGCCATATGCTGCCTGGTTAAAGAAACTCCAGCTCTACTCAGTGGCATACCGCCTGTTCAGAGGCGATCTGTACCTGACGTATAAAGCCATGTCCAACCCAGAATTAATGGACATGCTGCACCTCAGAAAATCCAAATCCTATTGAACTACACGCTCGAGAGACTTGAACCTCAGCACTGAAATAAATAGGACATGCTGGAGGGACAGATTCATAACCCAGAGGCTCCCTTCACTCTGGAATAAAATCCCAGTCCAGGTTAGGCAGAGTCCCTCATTGACTCTCTTCAAGAGGAATCTTGATGAGTGGATGTGAGATCGTAGGTTTACCCCGGGTATGACTTCTGTGTCACTGTTAGACAGAGGCACAGTATACTAACCTCAAAAAAAGGGCATAGCAAAATTAATTTAAAATGGGTGGCGAAAGCCAAACACATTCTGGCTAGGCTTATAAATGCCCTAGGGCAGATAGCCTAGTATGAACCTATGAACCTATGAACAAAACCTTCCAGATCTTTGTCATTTTCTTCTCTCCTAGCTTCTAAACTCTCATAGGAATATCATCTATTCCTGGACACTTTCCTGTAGATTCATTATACATCACCATTTTTATCTCATCTCCTCTTAAACATAACTGTTAGTAATTGAGCCTCATCTACCTCTAACCTTGTAATTTTTAATTCTTTAATAAACATTTCCATTTCTACTTTTTCTTGATTTCACATTTCTCTGCCTTTTACAGATTTTCATAAAATTTCTGAAATATTTCAAATACCTCTGTAAGATCTCTAGTTATTTTCCTTGTTACAGGCTCCCTAAGCTTTGTGACAACTCTTTCTCCTTTCTGTTGCCTATGTCATTGTGCAAAAAGCTTTTGTGCTCACTGCTCTGGAGTTATTATCAAAAAGCAGTTTCTTAACAGCAATCTTTCTAAACTCATACATATTATTCAGGTAGTCCCTTATTTTCTCTTTAGCACTCTGCAGTTGCATCTCTTCTTGCCTGTGAGATTCCCCCTATTTTGCAATATTTTAACCTTTGTCAGTCCCTCTAAATAATTTGTGTTACTTCTTATCCATATCTCTTTTTCTTTTATTTCTTCCTTATTTTTAAACTCCACTTTCATTTTATCCAACTCCCTAGCTATATTTTCTAAAGAAATTTCTGTCTTCCCTAATAACTCTTGAATAATTTCCACTACCCATTCATTAAATTCCTCGCTATTGAACACATAGGCGGGGAATGTTATGACCATATTGATTTGTATATTCACCCATACACAATTAGCTCATAGCCTGCAGCATTGTGTTGGGTACCTCCCTTTGAAATTCCATCATGAGGGCCATGAAATCAAACAATCTAGAAAAAAAGTGAAGAATGCAGTAATGTATTTCCTCAGGTGGTCCATCACCAAATACTCCTTATCTGATACATAGAATACAAGGCTTGACAGTATTGGAGCTTTTTTTAGAGCAGTTGTCAATATTTCAGTATTTGATTTAGGAGTGCTTGAGCAAAAGCTCCATTCACAGGTAGGGAGCAAGACACAGACCACTATTTTAGGAGTTAGGGCTACTGCATCCAGGTTCTCCAACATAGCCTTGGTATCAACTCCAAGAATATCTATCATCTTGAGAATTACATAAAAGTACTGTTGAGTGGTCTGTAAAACCGTTTTTCAAAATCTGTTTTAGAAATGACACAAAGTCAGTTGGCCAACCCCCTCTCAGATGCATCATCTCTAGGATCTGACAAAATGTGTGGGACTTCAGAGGATATAAGGGAATTACTGTCTTCTTCATTGTCCAAACTGGCTATGGAGAGCTTTGTAGCAACTTCGATATGCTTCCCATTGCATCTTGCCTTCCTATGCACCTCTGGAGAGCACAGTCTTAAGAAGGGAAAGACGTCCTCTTTGGATCTGAAGTGGTTTGAGAGAACTGCTGAAGTCTTTCAGACTTTCTGTCTTCAGTGACTATCTGTAGGGCCTCAGACTTTGCAAAAGAAAAAAAAACCTGGAGCAGAATATCAGATTGGCTTGATATAAGATACTGTATGTGGAATGGCACAAGACATATAGGAATATTAGATAAGTGATCACAAGGACCATAAGATGACTAGCCATATGTGCCTGTAAGTGGTTATTGCCAACCTTTTCAAGCACTTAAAGTGCTCAATTCTGAAACTGAACAGATCTGCACATTATAACTCTGGTATACATTTGTGCCTAATCATCCAGTCATCAAGATTATCTTTAAACGTAGTGAAAGTAGTACTTTGTTTGACCAGTAATGGTAACTTTATCCATTGGCTTGGTGTACTTGGAGTTAGAAACCTAGCTCTTCAGCAAGTATTGTTTACTTGTTGGTGTAGATTTAAGTCCTTGATGTGGGTATCTGTAGATACACTGGTTTTGTGAAGATACATGAGGTCAAATAATACAATCACACAAAAAGGCAAAGATGCTTCAGCTAATCAAAGTGTTAATACACTACGATTATAATATGGTTGATAATGTCAAACATTACAAATGTTTAAAAAAAGCATGAAAATAAAATATTAACAGTTTGTCAACAAAGATGAAGCTGAATTAGATCAAAAACTGACTGAAATGAGTGTATTTAAAACAGTATATTGAACGCTATAAACATATCAAAATGCAAGCAATCTAAATATTGTGGCATAGTTATGGCTGCTGGGACTGGAAAGCATAAAGAACATTATACCTTTAGGGAAAAGACAGAGCAGGCAGGTTAAGTCTCAACAAGGAAAATATTCTCTTTTGGGAAACAGGAGAGAAAAAGAAACTAACAGGTATTAGATTCTTGTTTTCCTGAGTCCTGTGTCAATGAAAAAGAAATTATGTCTTACCATAACTTTCTATCTGTGTTGTCGATCTTTACTTATCCTTGACAGTGGATTCGGTTCTGTATCTCGGAACCAACTTGGCCGTTACTCCAGCTCGCACCTTCCAAATACTCTCAAGCTTAGCTTTACCCAGATTGCTCCACTCAACATTACCTCATATCAAGTTTGCATAAGATAGTGACAGACAAAAAATAACAGATCCATGACCATATCTGTATTCATAAGAAGATAATACTCTCTGTTGGGATAGATCCATTCCACCAAGAAACCCAAAAAAAGGGCATGGGGAAGAATAGTGGGGATATCAAGGATAAGTGAAGATCAACAAGACAAATGGAACATTATGGTAAGACATAACTTCTTTATCTGATGTTGTCAAACTTCACTTAATCCCCAGCTACCGAAATCTTGGGAGGTCTCACGGAAGTATATTCCTGAGTGCCATCAAACTAAATGATGCTCATCTCCTAGAGACCATGTCCAGCTTGTAATAAGTAATAAAGATATGCAGGGATGCCCAAGTAACTGCTGCACATATATCATCTATAGAAGCCCTGGCATGGAAAACTGTAGAAGCAGCTATTGCTTTCATAGAATGTGCCTTTATAGGTCCCGGCAGTTACACTTTCCTTTTGTTATAAATGACAGTTATGTGGTCCTTGAGCCATTTAGCCAAAGTAACCTTAGAAACTGGTTTGCCCAGAGCAGCAGAAGAGAAAGAAATAAACAGCTGATCAAATTGTCTGAATTCCTTTGTTCTGTGAAGGTAAAAATGTAATTCTCTGTGAACATCCAGCAAATGCAGACAATATTCACCTTTGTTTGAAAATTTGGGAAAAAATACAGGAAGTTGTATAGTCTGGTTTATATTAGTGTCAGATACCACTTTTGGTAAAAAGGAGGGATTTCTTCCCAAAGACATCCTGTCCTTATGAAAAATCAGATTTGCAAGATAAGAACTGCAACTCAGATATTCTCCTGGCAGAAGTGTGGGTCACTGAACTTTAAAGACATGTAGGTAGGTGCGTGAGTGTGTGTGTGCCTTCTGTAAAGATTTGCTGCTGGGCTGGCAACTCAACATCGTAAAAATCCACTGCCAATCAAATAGCAGACTGGTCATCCGCTGTGGTGACCCCTAACTAGAAAAAGCCGAAAGACAAAGTGGTAATAGCAATCAGAAATAAGGTTTTCCATGATAAATGTTTCAAATCACAACTTGCAGACTGTTCAAAATGTGGACTAATTAAAGATTTTAGCACTAGATTGAGGTCCAAAGGTGTAGAAGGATCCTTATATGGAGGTCTCAGTAATAAGGATCCTTTCAGAAAGGCTTTACAAAGCTTATGGGACATTAGAGCTGAATCATATAAACAGTTATGAAAATTTGAAATCGCAGCTAGATGCACTTGCACGGTCAAAGAAGACACCCCTGCATCGAAAACCAATGCTAAAAATTTCAAGACTTTATGAACTGGTGCAGAATATGGGTCAAGATTACTATCTGCAGCCCATTTTGAAAATTTTTGCAACTTGCTCCTATATATTCATCCAGTCGAAGGCTTGTGGGAGGTTAGAACAATTTATTGAACTGGGGCAGTGAGGTTAGAGTACCTCGCTATCATGGGAACTGAAGAAGTCATGCAGTGAGCTTCAGATTGTGAAGATTCATTTGAGTAAGTTCATCTGGATGAAACAACAGGTCTGGAACTGGGTCCAGCATCCAAGGTTTCTGAATTAGGTAAGGCTAAAGAAAGGGAAACCATATTTGTCAAGGCCAAAAAGGCGAAATGAGAATTATCCTGTTCTTCGGCCTGTTGGCTTTCTTCAGAAACTGGCAAATGAGAGGAACCAGGGAAAAGGAGTATAGTATACCAGGGTGTCAATCGTGAAGGATAGCATCTCTCTGTGACTCCTCCGGTGGGGGGATCAGGACAAAGTAGCTGCTGCATGTTTTGTTCAGGGGGGAGGCAAAGAGACTGCAGCAAGGCTGGCCCCATTGACAAAAAATTCTTTCTGCCACCAAAGGGTTGACAGACCACTTGTGAGGCATCAGAATGTTCCTGCTCAATATGTTCACAATCACATTGGAGCTCCCCGAAATATGCATTGCAATTAGAAATTAGTCAGATGAAATGGCCCATTGCTATACCCTAGGTGCTTCCCAACAGAGAGGATAAGAGCTGGTTCCCCCTTGTTTGTTGATGTACCAAATCACTGACATGTTGTCGATTTGGATCGCAATCATTCCCAAGGGCAGGGCCTCTTGGAATGCTTGCAAAACCAGCAACACTGCCTTCATCTCTAGAACACTGATGTGCAAATTGGCCTCTAACTGGGACCACGTACCTTGGAATGTCTTTCCCAGATAATGCCTTCCCCCACTCTATCTGGGATCCATTCATGGTCACTATGGCTTGGGGAGGAGGAGGAGGAAGAAATGGACAGCCCAATAGAATCTCGTTGGAATGAAGCCATCAACTCAGGTCCTTCACGCATAAACTGGTGGTCAGAACTTGACAAGACATAGGATGATTCAAGTATGACCATTGCGAGACTAATAGCCATTGTAAAATTTGAATGTGGAACCTCGCAAAGGGAACTAAAATGATGGTGGCCCCCATAGATCCTAGAGCCTGTAACAATAGTCTTGCAGTAACTGTTCAGTTGTGAATAATCTGGCTGACTTGGAATTTTATTCTCTGAAGTCTTTCCTGAGGAAGGGAAATGATACAGGTGCATGTGTCTAACACTGCTCCTATGAACTCAGAATGTTGAGTTGGCTCCAAATGGGATTTTTCATAGTTTACTGTGATCTCCAGTGAGGAGCATGTTTGAAGAACATAGTCCTTTGCCTGCAGCAGCAGATGCCTGGTGCTTGCAGTAATGAGCCACTCATCTAGATATGGAAATACCCAAAATCCTTGTTGTCTGAAGTGAGCTGCTACCACTGCCATGCATTTGGTGGACACCCTGGGAGCTTTGGTGGGACCAAAGGACAGGGCTCTGAACTGATAATGACTGGCTGCCACCCGGAAGCACAGAAATCTTCTGGTGTGTTTGTCTATTTTTGTGACAGTACACATCCTGAAGATCTATTCAGCACATCCAATTATCTTTTCTTAAGAATGGAAGTATAGACTGAGCCATGACATTCCAGAAGAATTTGGTTTGTTGAACCAGCTTGTTCAACTGACTGAGATCCAAGATTGGTCTCCAGTCCACTGTGTTTTTTGACACTAAAAAAAGAATCTTGAGGAGACTCCAGATCCTATCTGGTCTAGTGGGACTGTTTAGATGACTCTTTTGAAAAGCAGTTTTTGTATTTCTAAAACTGCTCCATCCCTGTGACTGGGTGGAACATCTGGGATTCTCTTTGGTTGATTGGGATGATTGTAAAAGGGAATATTGTAACCTCTGGTTATGATCCTCTGCACCCAACTGTTGGTGGTTATTTTTAGCCAGGCAGGGAGGTCCAAGGATAGTCGTACCCTGACTGCCTCCAGAGGTGGCAATCGGGCCCCCATTCAAGAGCACTCGTAAGAGTTACCAGGGAACGAATCACTGGAACCCTGATTTTGCGGGCCACCTCTGCCTCTAGGACAGCATCTTCCGTTGTAACTCCCCCCCTGTGCCCCAGAGGGAGTCATTACCATGTGAGTCCTAAAAAGGCCTTTGGGACTTTTTGAACCACAGATTCCCACTCTTCTTGTTCTTGGAGTAGGGCCACTGAGGAGTGAAAAGTGTACTCTCACAACAGAAAGGGTCTTTCCATCTTTCTCACATCTGGCGAGAGTATCTTTAACTTTGGTGCCAAAAAGGGATGATCTGTCAAAAGGAGCATTGACAAAAGAAGACTTAAATAGCACATTCAGGCTTGTTTCCTGATGGCTACATCAGAACCCAATGCCCTAGTCGTTACTTTGGCTGAATGCGCAACAAACCTGATGGATGAATTATATATTGACTCCAGGGTTGCCAGCTGGGAAGCTGCTTTGTCCTGCACTCCTTCAGCTACAGCTCCTGTCAGAGTATCTGATAGTTCTTTTATCAGGTCTCATTGGAGTCTAGTAAAGTGCGCCATATAAATAAGTGCAAAGGTCACTGAAACATATACGCCCTTCCCAAATCTATCCATTGTCCTAGACTCTTTATTAGGAGGATGGATAGTAGGACTCTCGTCTGCAAGTTCCTTTTTAGTGGCAGCTGCAACCACCATGGCATCTACCGGAATACCTTTTGACTAATGCTGCTGATCCTCAGGAGCTGATAAAATGCGATCTGCTCTCTTGGGGATTAGCATGATGGAATCAGGAATCTTCCAAGCCTGCTGAGCAATAAAATTATTTAGATTCTCAGCGGACATAGATCCAAGAGGTAGACAGTCAGGCATGGAAGGCCTGCATGTATACAGATTCCTTGGAGGAAGGCTGATGGGATGTCCAGCCATCCCTCTGCTTCAGGAGTTCTAAGATGTCTCCAAATGAGACATCTTCCAGGGGTGACCTTGGGGAACCTTCCCCTTCATAGAAATTGGTATCCTCTGTGTAAGACTCTTCAGGGGAATCCAAGTGCTTCCTCTTGCACTTTCTCTTCAGGGGAACCTTTTTGGTGGGATGTCCCGGAGAGGTATCTGAGGAGGACAGAACTACTGCTGTAGTATGCTGAGGCTTTTGTGCCCTCTGTCCCAGGGCAGAGGCTGGTGGTAGCTCTGGGCAAGGGGGAAAGACTGTGATGTAGGCCCAATGATGATGGTATAGACTGTGAGTCCACAATGGACAAGGCCCTCTCCATGGTCTGGAAGGCAGGCCCCCCTCATAGAACGGTGGGAGCCAAGAACCAAGATAGACTGCCTTGGAACCGAGGTCACACCCCCCACAGAGGAAGACACCTCTGAAGCCGAAGCCAGAGCACAGCTTATATTTGCCGATGCTCCAAGGAGCATGGACAGCTCCAATGATATCAGAGTGGAACCACACTCCCTGGAACTGACAATGAAGCTTCAGCCCCAGGAGGTGTCTGGTTCTCATGAAATTGAAGAGTTCAGGGCTGTTATCAGTTGGAGATGCAGATCTCATCAGCACCGATACAGTTGAAACAGGGACTGTCAGCGCCAGGAACACCGAAGGCTCAGATGAACTCAGAGGAGGAACAACAGTTGGAAGGATGGATACGGTTCCTGAGCTGGGGCGACTAGGAACCGAAGAAGTAGTTAAACCCCTCACCACCAGGAGCTGATCCACTAGCCTCAAAACATCTGACTCTGTGAGGCTCTTGGCGGAATGGATGGAGATGGCGGATGGGGAATGGGGCTTCTCCAAGAAAGGGCTTGGAGGCCATTAAAGAAAAGGGTCCAGTCTTGGTGAATCTTTTCTGAGGTAATTGTTCGAAAAGGAACTACTTTGTTTCCAAAGCCAATGGAACCAGAGAGTGTGGTATGCTGAAGTTTTGTCTGCTTTGGACTTAGGTGTTGAAACAATTGGTGCTGATACTGGTACCAAAGTTTGAAGTAACTCCCTGGTCGGTTCCACAGATACTGAGGGAACCAAGGAAGATTTTGTCATTTTTGGTGGTGGAGCCCACAAGGTCGTTGGTGCTGATAAGCTCCTCTATTTAGCTCCCTCATGTTTAGAAGAGGAAGATGAGGAAGAAGGAGAGCTAATGTCAGTCTTTGAATGGGACAAACCAGATATGGCCTCATCAAAATTTGACATGATCAGACCTTTCAAAATTAACTTATTTTTACACTCTATGAGGGCTCGCTGGCTAAAGCCATGGCATATGGTGCAGTCTTCCAGAAGATGCATTGGGCCCAAGGAGTATACACAGAGTGAGTGCCCATCTGTGTTTGGTAACTTTCTATCACACTTCTGGCACCTCTTAAAGCCAGAAGTGCCCTTAGACTTTTCTGTCATGTTAGGAGCTTTACAGAAACACACAAGCAAACTGACAGGAAAAGAGGAGAAAAATAAAGATATATTTTTTAAATCAAAAGGAAAGGAAAAATGTACCAACAATGGTACGACAGAATTACCGTTATGGTAAAGAGTGGAACTAAGTACCAAAGATGGTACAAGAGATTACTGGAGGTAATAAGGGGAGAGGAAATGAAAATATTACCAAAAATTATTTTAATCAAAAAGACACAGATTGACAAGCGCTTATAGAAGGTCTGGTAACTGATAGAAAAATTAAAATCAAACAACAAGATGAAAAACTTACAGAAAAGTAGTATAAGCAATTTGCTCGAGAGCTGACTGGAAAGGAAGTGTCTGACACTAAAAGTGGCAAACAAGATCTGAGGTAATATTGAGAGGAGCGTTCTGGGTAAAGCTAAGCTCAAGAGTTTTTGGACGGCGCGAGCTGGAGTAATGGCCGAGTCAGTTCTGAGATACAGAACCAAACCCACTGTCAAGGATTAAGTGAAACTGACAACATCAGATGCATTGTTTCAAGGAGTCTAAATAGAAATCATGTCTGATGGCAGAAACCAAACAGGAAATTTCCCTTACTATATAAAGTTTGGAAGATGTCCCTAAAGTCTGAAATAGGATAGACTTGATAAATTGAAGTTGTATATACCTGTGTGTTAAAACTTGAATACGTACTCATTTCCGTTAAAATTATCTGTGAAGAAGTTCTATAAATATGGGCATTTCTTAAAGCTATTAAAAATAACTGGACTTCATTGTATATTTTGTTTACCCTGCTTGCTAGAAGGAAGCAAGTTTTCTGCTGTCCATTGTAAATATATGTATTACATCATCTGAGAAAGTTTTGTAAATAGGTTTAAAACCATTAATTCTATTAAATGCTATTTCGATGGAAATGCAGGCACAAAAATACTTGTGCAGAAATTGTCAGTTTGTGAAGCTACCCTGCTGTGCCTGAATTTTTCCCCCACATAGAGCCCACAAAGAGTTCAAGCTCTGCTCAAGGACTGTGGTTATTGGCTGGCTACTTAACAACCCCAGAAATAAATACTGTCTTTTAAGGTGGAAAGGACTTGTGCTGTTCCCTGAAAAAAGTGTACTGTGTTGACTAAAAAACTCTGTAGCTGTTAAAACCTAATACTTAAATGATAAGTTATTCAAGTTAAAAGATCCTTACAGCAGAAAAAGGGACTAATCTGTGCTGTGAAAACCATGTGCCTCTACAGGGGTTTATTCTAGAGAAGAAAATTATGGCAGTGGGGATGGTTACCCAAAGGAAATCTGACTGCTTTTCTAGTTGCCTGTCTTCCATTACAGTGACAACTGTTGAGTCTATGTAAAATGGAAAGACTATTCAAGACCTTGATGAACACAACAGTCCATTAAAAAAGAAGAGGCACATAACAATGGGCCAGCACCTGCTTAGCCTATAACCACAGATTTCCACAATAGTGAACCAGCAGCCCACCTTACAGGGAGTCTCAAATGCCATTGACTCTATAAAGAAACTAAAACAGGAACGTGATGTTTAGACCTGTTGATGGCCCTCAAAAGACAGATAACATGAGACCAGAGCTCCAGTATGAGAGGGCCAAGGTTCTATCATATTTGACTGAAGGCTTATACAGTGAACTCACTGAAGACTTATACAAAATTAGATGATGTAGACACCCAGAAGTGTCAAAAATTAAAATGAGAAATATTGGAAAGACTGCTGAGTCACAGTCGCCTAGGTTTCATAAATGGACATTCAGTACAGATATGCCAGAAAAGTCACAAATAGCTGACTTGAAGCATACTGTAAAACGTTGTCAAGTAGCTCATGTGAACAATGGCAACAGACAAGTTAAAATGGCATTCCCTAGTAATTTAGGAAAATATGTATTTGAGAGTGGGTTTAATCATTCACAATAGCTAGTTGTTTAGCTAAACTGAACTTGCAAACCCCAAGTTAGATTTGCATACACTAAGTGATAATGACAAGCTTTCATCTAAGTGTTCTGCTTTGTCTGCAAAACAAAAAAAAATTGTCTGCATTTGAGTTGGTTTGTTTTAAATGTCCTAGATCAGGACAGGTAGCTAGTGCTACATAATGAGTAACAACAACACTATGCCTGCACAAATTGTCATTGTTGGCCAACATATTGTACAAATTGTACCTAAAAGCATGCCTACAACATAGGTTCATAGGTAGGTACTAGGCTATCGGCCCTGCGGCCTATACAAGCCCAGCCAAAAAGGTACCCTGGCTTTTGCCACCCAAGAAAATTATTTTCCTGTGCCACTGTCAAGCAGAGCCACAGAGGTGATCCCCAGGGTGAATTTCCTATTTCCCATCCAATCATCAAGATTTTTCTTGAAGAGTGCTAACGAAGAGCTTTGTTTAATATAGAGAGGTAGTTTATTCCAGAGTACGGGAAGTCTCTGGGACAGGAATCTATCCCTCCAGCATGTTCTGTTTATTGTGGTGACAAGGTTTAGGTTCCTAGAGTGTGTAGCTTGGAGGGATTGGGATTTCTTTAAGTGGAGCATGTCCAACAGCTCTGGGTTTGACATAGCTTTGTATATTAGGCAGAGATCACCTATGAGTAGGCAATATGCAACGGAGTAAAGCTGGAGTTTTTTGAGACGGTCTGCGTAGGGCATCTGTTTGAGGCCGGTAATCCTCTTTGTGAGGTATTTCTGCGGCCTTTCCAGTTGTTGTAGATGTCTTTTGAGGTACATACCAAAAGGGGCGTTGTACTCTATAATGGGTCTAATGAGTGATGAGTAGAGGGGAACAATGACCTCTTTTTTTCTGGATGAGAAACCTTTTGTGATGAGGTGTGCCATGTAGAAGGATTTCCTGACTACTGTGGTGATGTGATTATCAAAGGAGAGACTACTGTCCACCTGTGTCCCAAGGTCTCTTATCACACTTTCAGTGTTAAGTATACTACCGCCTATGTTGTAGTTCATGGGTACAGAGTTTTTACCAAAAGGGATGACAATGCACCTTTTGGCATTGAGCTTGAGGCCATGGCTTTGACACCAGGCATCTGTCTCAGTGAGGCCCTTTTGTAGGATGTCCACATCGTTAGGAGTTTCGATTATGGCTCCTAGTTTACAGTCATCTGCAAACTTCATTAGCCAAAGACCTTCTGTGTTAGCCTGTACTTCAGAGAAGTAGATACCAAACAGGAGAGGACCCAGCACTGAACCCTGTGGTACTCCACTTGTCACTGGTCTGAAGTTGGATTTGGAGTCTGCTACTTTCACAGTGTGGGCTCTGTCAGTGAGCCAGTTGGCAGCCCATCTTGTGACATAGGGATTTATACCTAGTTTAGTGAGTTTATCTATAATTCCAGAGTGGGGGATGGTGTTGAAAGCCTTGGCAAGATCTAGATAGGCTGTGAGAACCACCTTACCCTTGTCTACGGCTTTGGTGACTGCTTCAAAGAAGTCTATCAGGTTTAGGAGACATGATCTGCCTTTTACAAACCCAAACTGGGTGGGGTCCAGAGTTTGGAGATTACCAATGTCTTTGTTTATACGTTCCAAGATGATACGTTCCATGGCCTTGCAGACCAGGCTCGTCAGGCTAATGGGGTGGTAGTTCCTGGGGTCCGTGTGGCTCCCCCCTTGTGGAGTGGTATAACCGTCACTGTGCACCATTCAGCAGGCACAAAGCCTGAGGTGAGGCTATGATTGAACATGGTACTTAGGTGGGGTGCCAATTTGTTCTGTAGTGCATTAAGAATGCAGCCTGGGATGTTGTCTGGTCCCATGGATGCTGTGTTCTTGGCTTTGGAGAGTGTGGTTTTTACCTGTGCAGCCGTGATTACAGGAACTTTGCATTCTTCCGGTATAGAGATGGGCTGTTTAGGGTGTGAGAGGGGGTAAAGTTAGCACTGAACCTATCTAGCAGGATGTTGGCAATATCAGTTGGGTCTGTATATTTTGTACCATTGTGTTGTAACTCAGAGCAGAGCTGAGTGTTGCCATTGAGATGCTTGACATAGCTATAGAATGCTTTGTGGTTGTCTTTAGAATCAGTGGTGCTTTTGTTTTCATAACTAGCTTTGGAGGATTTTATCAGGGATCGCAGCTTCTTACTGAGGCTGACCAGGGAGCTCCTCCACTCATGGGATTTTACCCTCTTTTGCAACAGTTTCTTCCTTCTGTTGTACAGTTTGTTTATGGCAGGGGACCACCAGATTGGCTTCCTTTTAGCATCTTGGTTCTGTTTGGGATAGTACGATCCATGCACTCATGTCAGTGCTTATAAAGTGCAATTGTGTAGGATTCAGTAGTCGTAACTGTATTGTCCATCTGCATGGGAGTCATGAAGTTCACCACTTCTGTCTTAAGATGCATGAAGTTGGCTTTGGAGAAATTTTTTACCATGGTTTTCTTAATGGGGGGTGGGGGCAGGATGTGGATATCTAGGGTAATTAGCTTATGGTCAGATCGGACCAATGAGGCGTTGACTTCAGGTGTGGAACACCGGTCACTCATGTTGGTAATGACTAGATCTAGGATATTGTTGCCCCTGGTGGGGGTGTGGATAACTTGATCCAGGGCATTGGAGTTTATGAATTCCAGAAAGCGTTGAGCGAAGGAGTTGGTTCATGAGTAGTTTTCCCAGTTAATGGTGGGTAGTTGAGATCGCCCATTATTAGGGTGTGTGGTTGAACCCTAATATTTTTTAGTACATCAAGAAAAGAGGAGTGGAAATCCTGGGGCATGGTGAGTGATCTGTAGCAAGCTACAATTTGGATTGCAGTTTTGCCCAGAGTTAGTTGCATTTGGATAACCTTAGCTGCATTATGCTGAGCAACTAGCCTGGAGGTGTGGATATCCTTAATGAATATGGACACACCTCCACCTTTGGTGTTCCGGTCCAGGTTAGATGGCCGAAAAGTGTAGTATGAGTTATAGCCTGGTAGTGCAGGGGTGCTCTCTGGAGCTTGAATGAGGTCTCAGTCACTGCACAGATATCAATGTTCTCCATTTTAAGGAGTGCCTCGAGTCAGTACATTTTGAGATTTAGACTTCTAGCATTGAGTAGTATCACCCTCAATTTTTGCTTGCCTGATCATGTTATGGTGGTGAATTTGTCATTTGAACCTTGCCTAAAAAAGGCACTATAGGGGCGGCAAGAACCTTAGCCAGTATCTGGAATCCCAGGGGTGACAGGTGCAGGCCATCTCTGGCAAAGCATCGTGGTCTGTCGACCATGTCATCCCAGGCAGGCAGATACTGGATCCCTTTAGAAAGGCACCAGAAGCTTAGCCAATTGTTGAAGTCAATCATTTTGTCCTTGTACTGCGGCATCATTCTGGGTGATGGCAGAATGCTACTCAGGGCTAGGGTCATACCTGCCTGGGCTACAAGATCGGAGAGCTCTTCCATGTCTCTTTTCATGTAGTCCAGGGAGGTACATCTCAGGTCGTTCACACCAGCATGTACAATGACAGAGTCATATTTGTACTTGTTGAGTGACACGAGTGTGTGGGCTATGTGGCATATCCTGGCACCTGACAGGCAGCTGACAGTAACCTTCTCCTTGTTTAGCCTGGTGAGTGGGACATCAGTGTGCCTGACTATAGAGTCACCTATGACTAGTGTGTTGGGTATGTTGTTTTGCCTTATTGGCTGTGGTTGAGTGTTACACTGAGTCTGTGGGTATGTGTCATTTGGGTTGTGCTGGGGGGTGGAGGTTGCTTGCATTTCTACTTTGGAGGTCTCTGTTGCTTGAGCAGGTTATTATTGAGAGCCTCCGCAAATATTTTTGTGTTTCTATGTGTGGATTTTGGTGGTGTAGATTTAGTGAGACTATGTGATGAATGTGGTGTGGTGCAAGTGTTTACCTTCTCCTCTTGACTGTCAAGTTCAGTCTTGATTGGAGAGAGCATTACCTCCAGTTTGGCTAGATAAGAGCATCTCTCACAGGTTGTAGTGTTGGGTGGTAGGAGGAGAGGGTTGTCTGTGTACATGAGGCAATTTCTACATTGCCCCAAGATGTCCAGATTCATCAGATAGACAGGAGAGAACACTGGGAGCTGACCCTTGGACATGCCTGAATAAAAAACTATTTTCCTCTAGATTAGTGAGGAAAGTGAGTACAAGAGCTGTTTTTCTCTAAAGAAGTGAGGAAAGTAAGTACCAAAACTGTTTTCCTCTAGGTAATGAGGAAGGTTGAGTGCTGTAGTAATTAGTAGGTTATTTAGTGCTTACAAGTTCTGAACAAGTGCTGATAACGAATAAGCAAATTCAAGTGCTAAAACTAAGAATCTGTATCTGGACTAAACTAGTTACAGGAAAGGGTGGAACAAGTGCAAATGCGGGCTTTTAAATCAGAAAGTTGAGAGAGATGGAAAAACTACCCAAACGGCCAATAACTACAATTTCTGGGCCAGAACCACTCCTTATATGGTAGATAGGTTACCTAGTGCTTACCATTCCCACTGATAAGATAGAAGGCTTCCCTCCAACACAGAAAGCTTGGGGGGGGGGCTCAGAAGCTTACATACAGTCTTGGATACAGCAAATCTGAATCTGGACTACACTAGTTACAGGAAGGGTATATATATATATATATATATATATATATATATATATATATATATATATATATACAGAGAAGTAGCTAAAACAGCAGTAAAAATAATTCAAATGCAGTGCAAGCTAGCACACGAGTATGTAGCAATGTTAGACCAAACATTTAAAAAATGCAATTAAATTAAAAATGACTAAAAACAAGTGCAGAAGGAGTCTATTAGGTAGAATGAGGTAAAGAGATGGGACTGGGGCGAGTGTCCCAGATCAAACCTACAGCGGGGGCGGGCAACTTCAAAAGCCACCAAATATAAACAACAAGACAGGAATAGGGAGAGTGGGTATGGGAAAACCAACACCTTCAGCAGAGATTTGAAAAACTATACAGTGAAGCAAAAATTACAGTGCACAACTCTGAAGTCAGCCAGCAATGATATAAAATTAGTCAAACAACAATTACCAGTACACAACTCTGAAGTGCCAGAAAAATATACTCAGCTCTGTATTTTCTTTTTCTCAAATAACTTTTTATTTTGTTTGTAACATAATATCAAAACAATACAATGAGGAGATACAATAGAGAACGATTACACAGTTTCTGAATGAAAAACATTGTATAAATTGGTGGATGAGCAAAACAAAGTAAAAAAACAAGACAATAATATACCTGTTCTAAATCTAATAAATCTAATAAAGTTAATAAATCTAATAAAATGAAATAAAAAAACACAATAGATATGTACAATATTAACAAACAAAAAAATTATAAGAGATTACAGTGGATCCCCAGGAACAACACAAAGTGGGGTAGATGCCATATGCCCAAATATACATCAAAGGGAAAATAGAATTAATCACAAAGAATTAAGTCAAATAGACAAACCCAAACTTTACTAAAATAGGCTTTTTTACTACGCCCTTTTATGATGAACTTTTGCGCTGAAATATATTTCAAAGCCATCTCCTTGAATCCATTCCAACACAATTTAGTGCAGTCCAACCAGTTCTTAGTGATATATAATTTGATGAGGGAGCAAAGAATAATTAGAACATGCTGTTTTAGCTTGGGTAACTTCGTGCTAAATATGTAAAGAATCGCTGTTTCCCAAGAGAGGGTGGATTTATGATAACCCATTTTCTCCAAACAAACTTTTAAGGAGCACCAAAGTTTGTGAGTGTGTTTGCAAAACCAAAAAGTATGAAGTAAGTCCGCTTTTGGGAAGGAGCAGGAAGCACAAGAGGAGGAGATTTTGGAATCAAATTTATTTAGCACAGAAGGCGTATAATATGAATTGTTATTGATCATTAATTGTGTTTAAATGAGTTTTTTAAATGGGGATAATTCCAGAGTAGTTTTTACGGCAGATAATTTTTTTTCTTTTGTAAACAGAGTACCTTGGTTGTCCCAGTAAGAAGAGAAAAGGCATACCGAATTATGTATCATGGAATTTAAGAGGTCATAAGATCTGGAAAGCATTTTCTCAGAGCTTGAAATAGTAGATATCACCTCGCAGAGACTGGAAATATTTTGAAGACTGGTCGAAGAATTTGTAAATTTTGTTAGAACAAGTTCTTTTAATTGACATAAAATAATCGTGTATTTATTATTGACTTTAAGAATCAGTCGTAATTCAGACAAGGATTTATCTTTGTATTTAAAAATGTCCCATGCAGTGATGTCTTTGATAAGAGGAAAATCAGAGAGATTAATCATCAAGTCATTGATTTTAAAATTAGGGTTGAGGTGAAGAGGTTGAAGAAAATAGAGAGATTCTTCTAAGTTAATCGATTTTATCAGATTTTGGAAAACTCTGATTTTATGTTTTAGAGTACAGGATAATTTGTATTTGTTAATAACAGGAAGAGGAAGGAAAGGGAGAGCTTTAGGACTGATTTTAGTGGAAAGAGCATGTTGGTACCATATTTTCATCCAAGAAGGGGAGGAGTTATAAGTATCTGGGTTTAGATTGGAGATAGTTAAAATTCTGTTTGCACAAATAATCATGTAATAGAGATGAAAGTTTGGCAGGCTTAGGCCTCCTTTAATCTTAGGGTAAGTTAGTTTAGAATAGGATATCCTAACTGACTTAGGAAACCAAATAAATTTGGCTAGTTCTGTATTTATCTTGAAGAATATGGTGTTTGGTATAATAGGGTTAGAGGCATTAAATTGGTAGAGGAGTCTAGGGAGAACATTCATTTTCACTATCACAGCTTTTGATAGAAGGGACAAATTCATGAGTTTCCATCTTTGGAGGTCCTGGAGAATTTTGGATCATGTTTTTAGAAAACTGTTCTGAAGCATAGATGCTTGGTTATGTTCAAAATGTATGCCCAGGTAATTAAGACTGAAAGTTGTTTTAAAAGGAGAATCAGGAAAATAATTAGTTTTATGGTTCATGGGATTAATAGGAAAAATGTGTGATTTCTTATGATTAACCTGATAATCTGAGGCTTCAGAGAATTTGTCAATGGTTTCTATGATTTTACCTAAATCTGTGTTTGAATTTTGGAAGTATAAATTAAGGTCATCAGCAAAAGCAGAAAACAATATGTTAGTATTTAGAATTTTAGGGATTGAGTGATGAGTATTCTGAGCGAAGTATAGAAAAAAAGGTTCAATGAAGATGTTAAAAAGAAAAGGAGATAGAGGGCACCCTTGTCTGGTTCCATTTGTAATCTTAATTGGGTTGGAGATGTTTTTATTTACATATAAGTAAGTGGAGGAATTTTCGTAAAGTACCTTAATCATTTCAGAAAAAAACTTTGGGTATATTAAAGTGAGTTAATGTTAAGAACAGAAAATCCCAATTTACCCTGTCAAAAGCCCTTGATGCATCCAATGTTAAGGCATAAATCGGATTCCTGTCTCTTTTTGTAAATTGTATTAAAGAGTCTAGTCTAGGGTTAAATTATTATCCCAAGTGTGTCTGTGACTCATAAAACCTGCCTGATCAGAAGAGATTATAGAGGGCATAATGTTTTTAAGTCTTTTGGCCAGAACACTGGATAAAATCTTTATATCAACATTTATTAATGAGATGGGCCTGTAATTGTGAGGATCTGTTTTGTCCTGTTTATTTTTTAAAATCAGAATAGTTTTCGAGGTATTCCAATGTAAGTCCAAAATTCCATTTCTTATAATGAAATTGAATACCTTTAAAAGAATAGGAGAAATTGTTGAGTTAAAGACTTTAAAAAAATTGGAGGTAAACCCATCTGGGCCTGGTGATTTACTTAATTTAAGGTTATTAATGACCACTTGTATCTCTTGGAGCTCTAACGGAGCCAACAGCATCGACTTTTGCTTCTCATTCAGAGAGGAGAAATTAATAGTATTCAGAAAATTTAACATGAGAGGAATAAATGTTTTATCAGCTTTTTTGCTATAAACATCAGAGTAAAGAGTATGAAATAGCTGTATTATTTCCGAATCAGATTTATAAATTTTATTCTGATATTGTAACATCGAAATTCTGGGGGAGTATTGATTTACTTTTATTATTCTGGCAAGGGTCTTAGATGGAATTTGCGCCCACTCAGAATAAGTTGCAATAAGTTTTTGTTCTTGTAAGGATAAATTTTGTTGATGTAGCTGTAGTAGGTCTTTTTGGGTATCATTTATTAGTTTAACAATTCCAGGATCAGGGTTCAGTCTCTGTTTCTTTTCCAATGTGGAGAGTTTTAAGGTTAAGTTTAGCTCCTTCCTTTTATTAAGCTTTTTGTAGAAGGAAGCTTTGCTTATCAGGAGGCCTCTCAATCTGGCTTTTCAGGCCGCCCATTGGATATCTATTGGTATGTGTGAATACTCAAGATTGGTTTCAAAATCTAATAATATCTCATTGGTTTCATGAATTATGTCCTTGTTATATAATAAGTTATTGTTTAATGTCCAATTACTATATATGGAAGTTGAAGGTGCCTTTGAAGTGAATATAATGTTAAGGGAGATTTTTCCACGATCAGATAAAAATCTAGGATCAATAGAGAAATTTAGTTTAAAGTTTGACAGGAACTCTGAGATTAAGAAGAAGTCTAATCGAGACCAAGTGTTATAACATTTCGAATAGTATGTATATATTTTATCCCTGGTTGAAATCTCACTGAAAGAAATTGTATAGAAAAGGTTAAAATCAGACATTAATTCTCCAAGAGCTAAAGAGGCTTGAAAGTTATACGTTAAGTATTTGCTTGTATGATCTAGATCGGGGTTTAAAACAGTATTCCAATCACTGCCTAGTACAAATTGGTAATTTTGAAATGTGCCAAGAATATTGTAAATCTCCATTATAAAGATTTGTTGTTGCGAACAAGGCCCATAAACATTTAAAAAAGGACTGGTTTAATGGAATTAGGAAGTGTGAAAGTGAAGTAACACCATCTACCATTTTTGTCTGAATTTACCTCGTATATTACCCCCTGAAAGTCTTTTTTAATTATGATGGAAACACCCTTTGAGTTACAACTATCACCCACAGCTATAATAGACTTTATCCATTTCCTTTTTGTTTCTTTTGACCAATCTTATTTAAGCATATGTGTTTCCTGCAGAAAACATATATTAGCTTGTGATTTAAACATCAAATGTAGTAGGAGATTCCTCTTAGCTTTATTTTATAAACCTCTAACATTCCACGAATCTATGGCCCATACCATGTGCAAATCACTTTATAGATTAATATACTTATACTTTGGATTTTTAAATTCAGCAAATATGGCATCAAGAATACATATGAAAAAGAAATTATATAAGTAGATAGGCATAGTAGGGTACTGGAGATCCACTTAGTACAACCAATCAAAGGAAATATAAAAACCATGTTGAATATAGCATAGTATTCCTTCCAATACAACCCGGTGCCTAACCACCAAAACCCCTTAAACGAAGGAATACTAACAGTTATGAAAGCATGACATGGTTTTTTAACTAACAAAAGTAGCATAATATAAGGAAAAAACCCTAATAGTGACTTAAGATGAACAAACAATCTTAACAACAATATTATACATATGTACAAAAATATATTCAACCAAGAACTGATCATTCTAGAACCCTATGACATGCAACAAAGAGCTACCTAATGATTAAGTAGGATAAGTAAGGTAGAAATAACTGAGGAAAAGTTATATTTAATATGAAAAGAATAGGAAGAATAGGGCAAAGACTAATAGTAGTTAGTAGATAAAGAAGGGCTAATATAGCCCTAGCCAGGGTTAAACAGATAAGGATTAGAGTATAATATAAGAATAGAGTATGATTACATTACAGAACTATATGTAGGACAAAATAGAAAAACAGGATTAGAAGGATTAATAAAGTAGACTAACATTATAGAGGTACAAAAAGATGGATAAAAATGGAAAGAGAATATCAAAACCAAAGGAAGGTAATAGCTTGCCTGAATATCATAGAGGTAGGACATGCAAGTGAAAGATTATGTGATGCGTCTCAAGTAGGTAAATATTATCATCTTATTAAGTAGAAAAAATTATGAAATAGCTGGTTGCGTGCACTCACATTAAGATGAACAAAGATCATTTGGCGAAGCATATAATGATTATTACAACAGGCATAAAGGCAATAAACTTCTAAATCTAGTATCCAACACCAGTTGTTAAAATGCTTGTATTAAATAAGCACTAGCGGTATAACTCCAACATTTGAATAGATAGAGTACAAGTGTAGTATGTAGAATATGAGCCAACTAAAACCATTCACATTTGTGTGCTATCCGTTTAAAAGGACCAAAGTTTAAAGAAGAGAAACTTACATCTAACCAAACAAAAGGAACAATGTGTGTGTAAAGGTAGTTGACAGGATTAGCCACACTAAGCAGCTACCTGAAGCCTTCCTGATAAATAACTATGGACTCGTTGATACTAGCAAGGTCTCCAAGTCTCTGGCAGCATTCCGGGTAGAGAAGAAGTAATAATAATGGTTAGACTAGACTAGCCTGTAAACGGAGACTCTGTAAAATCAATATAATCACCAGAACATGTGGTAACATACAGACAGGACAACAGACAAAATTTTCAGTTAGTCCAGACTAAATGTAACAACATTTGGAGTGCGATGCTAGAACTGGCAGTATGTGACTCTGCAAACCTGACCAAGGCTCATCGAAAGAGGTATCTGAGAGCCGCTAAAATAAGGTGCCGAGGGCAGCCGCTATTCAAAAGGATAAAGAACAATTTTTCGGCAAGAGCCAGTATCCACTAGCAAAACCAACAGTTTTCATCAAAACATTTGGTAGCAGCCATGAATCTGAAGTAAGTGCAGTTGTTGGTTAAACAAAATTAGTGTGAATAGAACTGGGAAAAGGCAGCATTAGAACGAGCAGTCTGAAACACTGTGGACAAGAGGGAAGATTCTCTGTGTGGACAGCTGGAAGCCGCTCAGTAGAAGTGACCCACTGGGTAATAGTCAATCGCTATAATGGTTCCCAGCTGCACTGAAATGGGAGGCTTGAGCAGGTAAAACAGAAAATTGCAAAAAGGATTTCACAAAGAGCACGGATGCACACTCAACCATCGGAGAGGCAAGAGGAGTTATTCCTTTGCAGTCCAGAACTGCAGCAACGAAAGCATAACTTCAAATAGCAGTGGAAACTTTCTAAGATGAAGGAACCTTGTTGAAAGCTTTAAGAAAAGCATATTTTGCCTCAATTGGAGAACTAGCTGAAAATCTTGCACCACTGTGGACAAAAATAAGTGTGCTTGGATATTTCATTTGGAACTTGATATCCCTTTTAATAAGATCTGCGCAGAACGGAGCTAGCTTCTGTCTGTCCGCTTTTATAGAAAGAGGTAAGTCTTGTGAAAAAGACAACTTGTGGTTATTCCATACAAAGGATTTATATTTTTTGGCAGCTGTAAGGATTTTTTGAAAATCCTGAAAGTTTAAGAGTTTAGTGTAACTTGACGCAGTGTAGAAGAATCCTGTTTTTAGTATACAGCACGATGTGCTCTCTCAACAGTTATGTCAGATGCACAGCCATCTGAGCGTAGGAGTTGTTCAAATACTTGTTTAGATATTTTTAATAAGACCTGGTTATCATAGGACTCAGGGAGACCCCTGATTAGCACATTGTTGCGCCGGCTTCGTGCCTCGAGGTCCGTTATTTTTAACTGAAGTTCCGTAATGGAGGAGGTTTTGGTGTGAATCTCATCTTTTAGATTTTGGATAAGGAGATCATTTGAGTGAGTTTTTTGTTCAGGAATATCCACTCTGTGAACAATTTGATTTATAACATTTCCAAACTTGGCCAGTTGATCTGAAAAACCTTGTATGGCAAGTTGGATAGGTTGGAGCGCCTGTTTGAGTTAATCCATATGGAAATTGGTTTCAGCTTTGGTTTTAGCGCTGTTTTTACTGGGATCCGTTGGTTGTTTATTTATTCTTTGTCTTTTGGAGGCAACCTCTTTTTCTGGTGGGAAAACTGCTGAAGGTTTAGCTTTAGTAGTCCATATCTCCATACAATCAGGTTCCTTAGCCATGTTTAATTCAGCCTTAGTGAACTGGATAAGCAGAGAGTTGATTCAGGCCTCTGGATACACGTGTCTGGAGCACTAAACCAAGTTTTAGGGATTATTATTTGTTTTTTAGCCCAGTTGATAATAATAAAATCGCCGATCTAATAGGCTGAAGATAGAGTGTATTTTCCTCTCCTTTAGAAAATGATGCTGGAGCGTAAGAGAGGGAATTATCCTAAGAAAATTTAAGTGAGGTAAGGAGCTCTGTGCAGAGGATGCACACTAGATGACCACCATCTTGAATCCCGGCTTTGTATATCTCCAGATCGTTTGAAGAGCACTCTCTCAGGACACAGGAAGGCTCCAGCAATGATATGCAGGCTGTTACTAGGAGGGTCTAATTTTATGCAAGTAATCCTTGAGATAGATAAAACACAGGATGTAAAACCAGCTATACCAACTTAAAACACAGAGAAATGGGGGGGGGGGCACCTTCAGCAGAGATGTGAAAAACTATACAGTGAAGCAAAAATAACAGTGCACAATTCTGAAGTCAGCCAGCAATGATATAAAATTATTCAAACAACAATTACCAGTACACAACTCTGAAGTGCCAGAAAAATATATTCAGCTCTGTATATCTCCGGATAGTTTGAAGAGCACTCACTCAGGACACAGGAAGGCTCCAGCAATGATTTGTACTTGTTGTGGAGTGATCCTATGGAATGCAATAATAATGAGTTATTAACTACTAGATGTGTAGAAACTACTTTTTGTCACTGTGCTATTACTAAACTTGTCAAGTGTAATACTTTGGTTGGTGGAAAAGAAATGAATGGATTGCTGAAGTCAGAGAGCATGACTGAATTACTTAATTCTCAATATGTATGCAAGCATAAAAATAAACTGATATTTGTACATGGAAACATGAAGGCATATACTATAACAAACAGTGAAACACAGGTTAACTTAGGCAGAGTATTACACCCTCTAGTTCTAGTGCTTAACATATGATGTGGTAACTGGCTAAGATTTTCCTCAGTTTAAGCAATTATGGAAGTTATATGGAGAAAAGGTTCAGCCAGATATGCTGCCAGAAATTCATAGCTCCAGTTAAGGAAAATTGTTCAGAAACAGAATACTCAAAAGGAAATAAAACATACCGCTAGGTAAAAAGGTTAAGTAACTCAGAAATAAGGACATATTCTCAGACAGGTCTGGTAGAATCAGTTTAAACCTGCACAATACAAATCTATTCCTAGTAAAAAAAAAAAAAAAAAAACTACATTTGAAACTATACGAGACACCAGAATCCCAATGCCAAACAGTCATAAAAGAAGTAGAAATAATGATTTTAGAAAATGTAATAATATCTCTACATTTGATGCATATCTCATACCCTGAATGGATGAACTGATTGTGGAATTCAGCAAGGATGGATTTCTATCCATTTTAGACCTAACCAAAGGTCACTGGCAAATTCTACTAACCATAAGAAATTAAGTTAAGACGGTATTCTATATACCTGGTAGAATCCTCCACTACATAATCCCATATTTCAGGCTCCACTGGGCACCTGCAACATTTCAGAGGCTGATGAACCACATTGTAAGCCCCAATATAGATTTCTAAGGAAAGTGAAAAGGAAATCTCATTAAAGTTCATCCTATTTTAAAATCTTTGCACCAAACTGACTGACAGCCAACAAAGCTAAGGGCAAGCTACTCATTGTGCAAGTCTAATATTTGGGCTATGAAACAGGCAGAGTGATTGTGAACTACAGTCACAAAAGTTGATGACAGTTTAGAACAGGACCACACCAACCACAAAAAACAGGTTAAAACCTTTGTAGGCTTAGTAAGCTATTATCACAAATTCATCCTAGATGCTGCTACCATTACTTGCCACTGATGAAAGTTCAATGGGTGGTTAAAGATGAACAGTGCTTTGGGAAGCTGAAAAGTGTTCTAAGTTTAGAGTGTGCTGTGTTTAGAATCTATTCCAACAGTCCCTGACTTCTCCTAACAGTTCTTGGCCCACACCAAGACCTCCAAAGTTGGCATCAATGCAGTGTTATCCAAGATGTTAGGGAAGGAGGAATAGCCTATCCTTTATATTAGCCAAATGCTCTACAATGCTGAGAAACAATACTTGTTAAGAGAAAGGGAGTATCCGGTAATCAATTAAATGCTAAAGTATATGGGGCTCTATTTTAATATCCATTTAAAATCAACATTTTCATTTAGATTGGGAGCAGCCATAGCACTGAATAAAATTTGCCATTTTACTCACTAACAATGAGTAAGTTTCCATGCCACTTTCTCCTGAGTCTAACATTATGTAATACTGTACTTGAAAATTATTTTTTTTTCAAAATCTGCACATACAATTGTACACTTATATGAAGCATTAGTACTGCTGTTATTTTAAATTGCATATTGATGTTTGTAAATGTCAGTATAAATGTTCCTGGTAGTGTAGCTATGTAAACGACATTAGTTAAATTGAAGTCAAAGTTTCCTGGCGAGTTATAAGTTGCCTATGTGATCAACAGCTTAATTTCAGCTCTCCCAGTATGAAGAAAGAAACTGCAAGCAAGAAACTATTAATTTTGCCAGCTTTAGTAAAATTCAGTAACTGGGTAGTTAAGTATTTACATTCATATTTTTAATTATATTTGCATACCGGGGTAATAGATTTCAATGGACCATTTACAGGCACAGTACATTGTACACTGCCTGGATGCCAACAAAGAAGAAACGTAGAGAGCCTGAAAGAAAATCAACTAGAAAAAGTGAAGAGAAAACAATGACTGGGAAAAATCCTGCTGTTATTCAGCAAAAAAGCACTTCAAGCTTCAGCTTTGGTGCAAATCAAATGGACTCAGAGCTGATTAAAATAAATGAAACACTGAATGAGTATAACTACTCAAATAACAAAAAAGATGGAAAATGGAAGAAGCTTTAAGCAGCTAATCAGATGAAATGATAAAACTGCAAAAATCAGAAGTCAAAATGAAGAAAAGGCTGCCTGAGTATATAATTTCTCAAGCAGAGCTGTGATGAAAAATGATAGAGTTAGAGGACGGGGCACACAGAGAAAACCTGAAATTTTCTTCTGAACAAGAAAAACTGAAAGTAGAAGACTGTATTAACTTTATGATAGCACAAATAAGCAAATGGACTGGTATTCCACAGCAGGATTTGTTAACTGAAATGGCACATTGAATATAATTTCCAAACCCAGTCATGACAAAGCAGTCAAGACCTGGATTAGTAAAGATGCAATCATATTAGCAGAAAGTGTTAATAACTGACAAAACTGTGGAGAGAGTAGAGTGTTACTGGAAAATGATTATTCACTGTATGCTAGGCAGAAAAGAAGCAAATTTATCCCAGCAATCAGGGAATGCTCTGAGGCAGGTGTGAGATTCAAGTTGCTATATTCAGCTATCTTCAGGATATTTTTTCCTGGTTGATCAAAGACATTTTTTGATGTAGAACAGGCTAAGAAGGAACTACAAGTTTATCCAACAAAGAGTGAGCCAGCATACAGAAGAGGGCTCCGATTCTCATTCTTCTGACAATAAAGCTCATAGACAGACTTTGCCCGGGAAATATTTTTCAGCGTTCCAAAGGAAAATGCTTAAGGGACAAAAAAGGCACAGGAGTTGACTAAAAGAATCGAGAGTACCTTGGACTTGAACCCGAATCTGGTGTTGGGAGATGGAGATGAACAGGAAGAAGACCAGCAACACTGAAACTGGTGAATAAATGTGAGGCTATAAATCATCAATCACATTTGCGAAATATGGATTTACAAGGAAAAGTGGATGAGAAAGAGTGGACTTTGTTTGACTTTCTTAAACTTGTGGGTGGACTGAAATGCATGTATTCCACTCCATGTCATTAATGTTTATAAGGAGACTTAAAAGAAAACAAAAATAACTGTAAGTAAAACCCTTTTTGTTCTTAGCAGTATTTGTATAAAAACATTTCATGATATAAATTGCATGTTATACAGTACAGCAAATTTGCATGCTATGTAGTCGGGGATCTCTAAAATGAAAAGGTGAGGGTGAGACTTTTCAGTGATTGTTGTATGTAATAAAGATCATAAAGTAAACAAGTGCTTTTTAGTTTAAGAACTGTATGTATTACAATGTAAAAAGAAAAAAAAAGGGGGTGGAAAAAAGCGTGTTTAAATTTGTATGCTGTTATCCTGGACTGCTGCAGTGTGGAAGGGGTGTAAAATGCAGAGATTATAAAATATGTAGAGCTGAGATGCTGTATCTTACATTTGCATAGGCAAATGTCTGGATTAATGCCCTTGGCTTACTGTAAAAAAAAAAAAAGTTATGTCCTCACCATAACGTTCCATGTGAGTTGTTCATCTCGCCTTCATTCTTACAGATGGGTTCTGAGCTGATCCTCGGCTCCAAGTTGGCCTACTACAAAGCTTGAGGTCTTCAGACAGCTTGAGGCCAAGTCCCTATCCCATGATGTACCTTGAGTTACCTCAGATCTTGTTTGTTGCCTCTAACAATACCATATGCCATTCTATCACTTTTTTTAGGTAAAAACCATAGAAAGATAGAGCAACCATGATAAAACTAGTATCTTGGTCCTCGAAAAACCCTGGAGAAGGTAGGAGGGTGGGAAGTAACAATAAAGCCGAGATGAGCAACTCACATGTAATGTTACGGTGAGTGCATAACCTCTTTATGTAAAGTTGTTCTATTTCGCCGTTCATTCTTACAGATGGGTAGCGCCCCAAGCACCGTCTTTCTCGGCTGGCTCACGGGAGTATGTTTTTCAGGACAGTAGAACCAAAGGAGGCACTGTCCCTGGAGGCCTTATCAACTTTGTAATGAGTGATAAAGGTATGAGGTCTTGACCAAGTGGCTGCTGCACAAATATTGTCTATAGGAAGCCTAGCAGAAAAAGCAGAGGATGTAGACACTGGTCTGGTAGAATGAGCCTTAATTTTGTGTTGTAAAGGTAAATTGACAGCTGAATAAGTGAAAGTGATGCAATCAGATAACCATTTAGATAGTGTTGTTTTTGCCACTGGCATACCTTTCCTAGAATCTGAAAAAGAAACAAAAAGTTGTTCTGATCTTCAGGACTCTTTGGTTCTATCCAGGTAAAATCTGAGCTGTCTATGAACATCAAGTTTGTGCAGCATATACTCAAACACTGGTAAATCTATGATTTGGTTAAGGTTAGCTTCAGTACAAAGTTTAGGAAAAAGTGAAGGATTTGTTCATAGGGACACTCTGTCAGCATGAAAAAACAAATATGGAAGTTTTATGGACAAGGCCTGTAGCTCTGATACTCTACTGGCAGATGTGATGACTACTAAAAAGATAGTCTTCCAAGACAAAAATTTCAAATCATACGAGGAAGCTGGCTCGAAAGGTGGGAGAATAATGTGTGAAAGCATAAAATTTAGGTTCCATGGGATATAAGGGGATTTCACTGGTGGTCTGAGGTGGAAGGTCCCTTAAAGAGAAAGGCTTTGGATAGCTTGTGTGACATTATGTTCAATCCTTCAAAGCCAAGGTAAAAATTAGAGATGGCGGCAAGCTGTACCCGAACTGCAGCTGACGCAGCTCCTTTGTTGAAAAGCATAGTCAAAAATTCTAATATAGAGGAAATGGGGGCTTGGTAGGGATCAATGTTATTTTGAGAAGCCCATATAGAAAATCTCCTCCATTTGCTAAGGTACTTCCTAGTAGAGGATTTATGGGAAGAAATTAAAATATGCTGTGTTTCGTTTGAGAAGTTATGGAACCTGGCTATGTTGGGAATTGGAGCAGCCAGGCTGTCAATTTTAGAGACTGAAGGGAGGGATGAAGAGCCCCCAACGAATGCGTCAGAAGGTCCGGAACTGGGTCCAGAATCCAAGGCTCTTCCAACAGATGAAGTTGAAGGAAGGGGAACCAAATCTGATGAGGCCAATGAGGGTATATTAGAATGATGGTCCTTCCCAGGGCTTTTGCTTTCTGTAGTACTTTGGGTATCAAGGAAATTTGTGGGAATGCATATAGTTGACCTGGAGGCCAATCGTGTACGAGTGCATCCCTTGGGGAATTTCCTGGAGGAGGAATCAGGGCAAAGCAGCTTCTGCATTTTGTGTTTATGTGGGAAGCAAAAAGATTGCAGCAAGGCTGGCCCCATCTGCGGAATATAATCTCCTCTATCTCTTTTTTGAGGGACCACTCGTGAGGTAACAAAATTGCCCTGCTCAGTTTGTCTGCAATCACATTGGATTTCCCCGAGATGTGCATTGCTATCAGAAAGCTCTGGGTGGATGTAGCCCACTGCCATACTCTTAGGGCCTCTTGACAAAGTGGATAGGACCTGGTTCCTCCTTGTTTGTTCAAGTACTAGACCACTGACATGTTGCCTGTCTGAATCAAAATTGTCCCCAGAGGGAGAGAGTCCTGAAAGTACTGCAATGCTAAAAGTATGACTCTCATCTCTAGGACATTGATATGCAGATGTGTCTCTTGTTCGGTCCATGTGCCTTGGGCTGTTCTCCCCTGAAAATGCCCCCCCCCCACCCTATCAGGGAAGCACCCGTGGTCACTGTGGCCGATGGTGAGGGTAGGATAAAAGGACACCTATCGTTACTTGAAGAGAGGTCAACCACCACCGAAGATCCTTTTTGCATGTGTTTGTTACAATAATGAAATGAGACATTTGGAGCTATTGATAAGACCATTGAGTGAACAGCAGCCATTGTAGAATCCGCATGTGCATGCGATCCAATGATATTGCTATTATTGCAGCTGCCATAATGCCTAACAACTTTAGCACTTCTAATGCTGGAGCCTTGACTCTGGATATGATGTTCTGGACTTGCTGATGAAGTAGTAAAATTCTTTCTGCTGGAAGTTTTAAAGTGGTGGTGGTGGTGTCCAATTCTGCTCTGATAAAAACAATATGTTGCGATGGCGACAAGGCAGATTTTTCTGAATTTATGGTAATGCCAGGATGATTGCAAAGGGCAAGAGTGGTGTCTCTGGCTTGTATTAGCTGATGCCTGGTGGTGGCAGTGAGGATCCAATAATCTAAGTATGGAAACACCTGGAATCCTAAATGCTTCAGGTGAGCCGTGAACACTGCATTACATTTGGTGAACACTCTGGGGGCTGTAGTGAGACTAAAGGGCAGGGCTTGAAACTGATAATGATTGGCTCCCAGCCGGAAGTGCAGATGATCCCTGGATGGTCTGGCCATTTTTATATGGTAGTACGCATCCTGTAGATCTATCGAGCACATCCGATTGTCTTTCCCTAAGAAGGGAAGTATTGACTGAAGTGTGACCATTTGGATTTTCTCTTTCTTGACAGATCTGTTTACTCTGCTGAGGTCCAAAATAGGTCTCCAGTCCCCTGTTATTTTTGGAACTAAAAAGAATCTTGAGTAAGTTCCAAATCCTGTCTGGTCTGCTGAGACTGGTTGGATGGCTCTTTTTCTTAGCAACGTTTGGACCTCTACTGTTGCTTGTTCCCTGTAACTGGGTGGAATGTCCAGGATTTTTGTTGTCAATGGAGGGGGAATGGCAAAAGGAATGAAATATCCTCTGGAAACTATACTTTGTACCCAGTTGTCATTTGTTATTTTGAGCCAGGCATCTGGATACAAAGATAAGTGACCCCCAACTGCCTCCAGAGCAGGACAGTCAGGCCTCCTTTCAGGAGCGCTGGTAGGGCTTCCCAAAGAACTGGTCTCTGTCGCCCTGGTTTTGCAGACCCATTCTGCCGCAAGGGCGGAGTCTTCAATTATTGCCCCCTCCTCTGCCCCTGGAGGGGGGTTCACCACGTGTGTCCAGAAAAGCTCCTTGGGCTTTTCGGAACTACATCTGTCCTCCCTTTTGACCCTTGGGGTAGGGTCTAGTAGGGATGGAAAAATGGACTCCGCTGGCAGACAGAGTCTTTCCTTCCTGCTCACACCGGGTCAAACTTTCCTTAATGTTAGGCCCGTAAAGGAACAAGCCATCAAAAGGGGTGTTGACAAAGGATGACTTAAAGGGCTCCATGAAGGAGCACAAGTGCAACTGGGAGTGCCTTCTGACAGCAATTCCTGTACCGATTGCCCTACTCATTCCATCAGCTGCATATGAGATGAGACGCATGGATGCGTTCACTATGGAATTGAGGGTAGCAAGCTGGGAGGCAACTTTGTCTTAAGCTCCTGCAGCTACCGTACCCTGAAGAGTATCTCCAAGCTCTTTTAGGAGGTCTCTTTGCAGTCCTGTGAAATGTCTGAGATAGTTCAGTGAACGCATGGCAAAAGTCACTGAACTGTACATGCGCTTCCCATATCTATCCATGATCCTAGAGTCTCTATTAGGAGGATGGATAGAGGAAGAATTTTCTGACATCTCCTGTTTGGTGGCTGCCACCACCACCATGGCATCAACCGGCACTCCCTTTGTGAGAAAGGACTTATCCTTGATGGGCAGAAATAAATTTATTGGGCCTCCTAGGGACAGGCTCCATGGTGTCCAGAGACTCCCACACCCTTTGTGAGACCAGCTCCATGAGCTCATCTTAGGGCGGAGACACCCAAGAGGTGGAGGGTTGAGACCAGAAAGCCTTCAGGAGAACCAACACATATTTATTAGGGATGGTGGGCTTCCAGCCACCCCACTTCTTAAGGATTTCTAACCTCTCTGCAAATGAGATATCTTCAGAGGGGGACCGTGGGGACCCTTCTGATTCATCTAAGTCAGTATCAGACATGAGAGACTCCCGTGGGGAGACTAGGTGCTTCCTTCTGCACATTCTCTTCCTGGTAACCTCATCAGTGGGAACTTCTGGTGAGGTCTCAGAAGAGCAGGGGCCACCCAGTGGGAATTCCTGAGGCTCAGGGTCTCTACGCTTCAAAGGGATCTGTGAGGCAGAAGTGGACACAGGTGCTTTTGGGGAGGAGGTAGTTGAACCTGAAGTTGTAGATGCCTTGGGGGACATCACTCTCCTCATGGCTTCAAAGGCACCTCTGCTCAGATGAGAAGAAACCGCTGGATCTGAAGAAACAACCAATCCCCTCGGCAAAAGAACAGTGGGCTCTGAATCAGAAGTAGGAGCTGAACTCATCCAAGCCGAGGCCCCAAAAGGCAAAGTCGGAACCAACAGGTCAGTCCGCCTATCCTCCCTGGACCCGCCCGGAGAGTGTCAGCTCCTAGACTCCTCGATGGGCACCAAGGAAGTCTGAGTAAATGGAACCGATGGCACTGGAGCAGGCATCAGCTCTGAAGACTCAACAATCATCAGGTCCAACTCCTCCAGCTCCGATGGTCCGGTATGGCTCGAAGGAGGAAAAGAAGTCAATGGCATAACAGTCTTCGGTTCTCAAACCACTTGGGTCGGGAGCCAATAAGAATTTAGCAAATGCCAGTGCCTGTAGCAACTTCTGCACCAAACGATCCACATCCAATTCAGATAGGCTGATTGAGGACCGAGATGAATGTATGGAGGGTGGTACCGACTGAAGAATGGGAGACTTTAATAATTCAAAGACCAGTTCCAGGACTGGGGATGGGCTACAAAAAGGCAGGACGCTCTGCTCTAAAGGCTGTGGAGCCAACATCAATGTTTTTTTTTAATTTTGTCACATCAGTAGAAGAAGCCTTAGAAGACTTTGAAGACTTGGGATACTGGCTGGATTTATCCTGGTCACTCAAAGCTTCCTGAAAGGAAGATTTTAAAAGTCCTCTATCAATGAGTTTTCTTTTTCTCTCATGTAATACTCTGCTAGAAAAACAATGCCAAATAGAGCAGCTCTCTTGCAAGTGCAAGACTCCGAGACAGTAAACACAGTTTACGTGACTATCTGTCACTGACATCTTTTGTCCACACTTTGGACATTTTTTATTGTCAGACTTGGGATTTTTTTCTTTATCCTGGTCAGCCATGACACTATCTACTATACCAAAAATACTTGAGTTATTCAACAAGAAAGTGCGCACATGCAAACTTTAACAATTTTAGAGTACACTATAGTATAAATTGTAAATAGCCCCCAAAAAGAACAAATGGGCTGTATAAATGTATAAACTCACACACACCAGATATAACTATCTCTAAATGCTTGTAAAATACTATACTAATTATCTATAAAAGGGATACTAAAGGCCTATAAAAATGAAGGCCAAAGGGAGAAAGAAAACTATCAAACTTTAAAGCTATAAAAGATCTAAGTTATAACTAGCAATGACTACCAATAACTATTAATATAAGAGAAAAAATTTAGAAAGTTTTTTAGAAAAAGCTATACTGGCCCGAGCTGTGCTTGGAAACCTCCGATTTGTTGCAGTGACAAACTAGTTCTGAGGTAACTCAAGGTGCATCATGGGATAGGGACTTGGCCTCAGGCTGTCTGAAGACCTCGAGCTTTGTAGTAGGCCAACTCGGAGCCGAGGATCGGCTTTGAACCCATTTGTTAGAATGAACGGCGAGATAGAACAACTTCACATCAAATTTTTCTGTGCATGATGTTGGTTTGAAAAATAAGGAAACATGGTGAATACATTATCTTTCCTTCAGGAAATAAATCTTCAGTGTGAGTTGAGAAGTCTGCAGCAGAAGACAGTTGTATATTCTGTTCTAATGCCTCCATGGAGACAAGCTGACTCCATGTCCAGGCAATGAATCTTGAGAGTTATGAACATTGTTTGCTGAGGGGAATGCGAAACTAAAAGGTACAAGGGCAAGCAGCTCAGTAAAAAAATAAAGTTTGAAATTATTGGAAGTGAATATGGGATAGCAGCTTCCTGGGTAGCTTAAACACTTCAGTGCATTTATTAGAACAGTATACAATTTAGTTTTATTTAAAGATAGCCAGTGTAGCTTTTTCATAAGGCTAAAAGTTAATCAGGGGGATTCAATAAAGCCTACATGGCCATTTTTCACAGTGTGTGTGCCACAGTGTGACATGCACATGGCTGCCGAAAGCTTTAGATTCAGTAAGCACTGTGTAAAGGTGCACACCACCACGCAAACAAGGTAAACATCGTGGCATACTAATTACAGCATAAGCAGCTGAATTGCATGCTAATTAACCAATCCAAAATGGTTTAGCTATTCAACAAGCTATAAAGCATCCGTGTAGACTCAGTGCTAGTTTTTCCTGTGGATTCCAAAACTTTTGGAATACAGATATGGAAAGAAGTCTACACAGACATAACGTTAGAGGCTGCTGCTGCTTTATGTGCTACAGGCTGAAGCCAATGCTGCTGCTGCTTCTAATAGGCCTAGATTGAAGCGGAGAAGAGTTTTCAGGCCTCACTTAACTTTTCACAACCAACATGATGTGGAAATTGTGAAGAGCTACAGGGTGGACAGGTACAAACTCCAGGAACTCTGCAATCTCTGCTGTCCTCAACTCAAAGCCAGAGCCAACCAAGGGGAACCCATCCCACTGCAGACAAAGGTATGTGTAGACCTTAGAATCTTAGCTACAAGTACCATTCAGAAACCAACAGGGGGCATGCTGGGGATGTCACAAGCATCAGCATCCAGGATCATCCACCAATTGCTGAATGCTATGCTCCAACATGCCAGTGGCCACATATATTTTCCCTGTAGTTCTGAGGAAAGGGACAGAAATATGCAAGAGTTCTACCATGCAGCACACTACCCTGAAGTCCTGGGTGCCATAGATTGCACACCTGTAAAAATTAAGGCACCACCCGGGGAACAGGGTAGGCTCTACATTAAAAGAAAGGGCTACCACTTGATCAACTGCCAACTCATGTCTATTGACAAGGGAATAATCTTGAATGTGTGTGTGTGTTGGCAACCCTGGCAGTTAGCATGACTTGCACATCTGGTACACCTCCCTGTACCAGATGTTTGCTGGGGGGGGGGTATCCCACAGGGCATTTACTGGGGGATGCAGGGGATGCACTGGAGCTGTGGCTGATGACACCCATCAGAAATGCAGACACACCCACAGAAGAATGTCATAATGAGGCACACCCTTAAACAAGAAATATAGAGCATGTGTTTGGGCTGCTGAAGTCACAGTTCTTGTGCCTTGATACATCTAGGGGAGCCCTTCAGCACAATCTACAGACATGTACAGAAATATTCACAGTATGTGCCATGCTACACAGCATAATCTTGAGAAAACAGCTTCAGCAGGATCAGCAAGGGGAGGGGGCACACATCTCACCAAAAATGCTAAGGTCACCACAACCACAAGCAGATGAGGAGTCACAGGGGGAATCACCAGCTGCTGTGGGTGTAGGGCAGATGTAGGCATGCTCAGTATGCCCTTGCATTGGCTAAGAGACAATGCATACCACACTCACTCACCACCTAGGGGCCTAAAACCTTCCTCCTACTCACATACATATACTAACAACTCATACAACCTTTACCTCCCCATGTATTGGTTGTGTATCAGACATAGTCAGCCCTGGACTAAAACTGTGTCAACTGCTGCATTTACAAGACAAGTCCTGAACCTGGGGTGTATTGTTCACTAATATGACTGTGACATATCCTTGTATTTCAGGTCTATATTAGAACAATGAAGTTTCAAAACTTCGAATGTTTTAATATTGAACCCTATTCAGCGAAAGCTGAAAATATCGAAGCAACAGAAAACCAGATTTTTTCCTAGGGAAAGAATTCGGTTGTCCGTTTCTGTTGCTTCGGTATTTTCAGCGCTGTGGTGGAAAGTTACGGGTCGGGTTCAGATAAGTGTGTGATTGAGTAGGGGTTAGGTTAGCTAGGGTTAGGGTTCGGGTTAGGTATGTGTGCGATTGTGTGGACGTGAGGGTTAGGGCAGGTTAGGTGAGTTAGGGTTAGGTATGTGTGCGATTGTGTGGATGTGAGGGCTAGGGCAGGTTAGGTGAGTTAGGGTTAGGGCACAGGTCAGGTAAGTGTGCGACTATGTTGACATGAGGGTTAGGGTGGGGTAGGTGAGTTAGGGTTAGGGCGCGGGTGAGGTGAGTGTGTGATAGTGACGGACCTTAGGGTTAGGGTTTGGGTTAAGGTAAGTGGATAGTTAGTGGTGTGTGTATAGTTTAGTGTAGGGTTAGGTGTAAGATTTTAGATGTATGTGTGTGGATTGCTGTTTGTTTGGATTGCTTGTGTTATGTGTATGTGTTTTGGAACAGCAAATTTTTTCCCTAGGAAAAAATTTGCATTTCTGTATGTTCGATGTTTTCAGCTTTCGCTGAATAGGGTTCAATATTAGAACATTCGAAGTTTTGAAACTTCGATGTTCTAATATAGACCCTTGTATTTCAATACCTGGTCTGATAAGTTAGTAAAAGGTGGGAGATCTGTACAAAACTTACCTTAACATGTGACAGCAGAGACGTATTTGACTTATGTGCCCATTACTAAGTAGGAGGACTCAGGCATCAAAGATTCACACAGTCATACCTCTCAAATGTACTGATGATCGCTGCATGCCCTCAGTTTAGCACCATATGTTTGTACTGGAAATTATTAAATATGTAGAAAAAACAGGGTAGGACCACCACGAAGATATATAACATGTAACAAAATTTATTTCATAGAATAAAATAAGCGCTTTTGCGTGCTCCCAAGGCACGCTTCTTCAGATTTCACTAAACATTTTAAAATCATTGGTTATATATACTTGTAATTAATTAAGAACACCTGATGCAATCAATCATTAAATAATCCTCAGTTCATTTCATTCAATTAAATTTCAGCTAAAAAATAGCTGATACGAACTATCTAAGTGATTAAAGAGAGAGGTTAGAAAGTAATGATACACATTGCAGTTTCTGACTTCACAACCCTCACAAGGTCATTCATTATAAAGTTTGGAAATGTTGATGCTATCATCCGTCTAAGTTTCCAAGGTTAATATAAATCAAAGGTACAATTACCAGTTCAACACCACAAATGCAGATATTCTAAGCACTAAGTTAGCTATGCACCCTGAGCATCAGACACAAAGATTGCGTATCCCTGAATCCAAAAGACAAAAAAAAAAAGGGACATGGCACAGTTAACATCACTTGCACAGGGTGCTGTGTGTGTGTGTTTGGGGGGGGGGGGGCAGGAAGCCTAGGCTGATGCAAAAGGTTGCTGAGTGGGTGTGAGTAAGAAAGAGAAGAAGGCAGACATGTGGATAACCCAACAAATGGCTAGTGAGACAAAATTAGTAACTGTTATGTGTGCCTGTAGGGTTCTTCCAGGTGAAACTGGAGTGTGAGTGTCTGCAAGAACACAGCCAAGCTCTGTGCTGGCTCTATGTCTTGGTATGTAGAACAGGTGTGAGGCATGCATGGTAGAGGTGGCAGTTCATCACTGTCGACCCCGACCATGAGAACTGGCACTGCCAGAAGTTGCACTGGTACGTCTGTGCCCAAGGTCAGATGCAGTGCTGCTACCTGAACACGACTGATGTCTGCTGGATGAGATCCTTTCACAGGGATGCCCAGGACCATGACCCAATGGCCTGCCATGTCTGGGTGTGGACAGCACAATCACCGACAGAGCAGTGGAAGTACTGCCACTATGGGAGTGTGATCGGGCCCGACCACATTGGCTGGCAGCAGATGATGCGGCTGACCTACGCCTAAGAGGATGCCATTCCCCTTCCAGCATACGTTCCATCACAGACACTGCTCATTCCATGACACATACCACTTGGCCCATCACAGATACCCCTCATTCCAATGTATCATTCATCTGATCCAGTGAATCGACAACACAGTGGAGGTAGTCACTCATGTCCTACTGTGCCACATCCACAACTCTGAGCATTTGTCTGGAGCACCTATGGGAATGTGCCTGTACCTCCACAATGGCCCTAAACATACTTTGAGTGGCACAGGAAGAGACACCTGCAACAGGTGGAAGAGGGACAGCTGGCCCTCTCTGAGCTCCCCTATCAATTCTCTTGCGTGGCACTTCACCCACACTTTGGCTACAGCCAAACTCAACAGGCACTAAAGCTGCAGTAGTCACACATCCCTGGTCAATGTCCTCACTCTCCACCTGTCCAATATCTGTGGGCTCACTAGACTGTGTAGACATAGGCCAACTGATTGTGTCTGATGGAAATGCAGGGGATGGCTCTATGTCAACCTCAGTATCAGATTCAACCTCTGTACCCCCCAACTGTGTCTCAGTTTGGCCACCATCATCATCAGAGTATGCTGATACACTGACATCAGGTGGTACAGAGCCCACACTCCCACTGTCATGATCACCTGTGATAAATAGCAAGAAACACATGAACAAATTAATAACTGTACTACTGTAGTGCAATATATGCTAACAAACTAACAGTGCTGCCACTAATACAGACAGTACAGCAATACACACAACAGACCTGAGATCAACATCATACACTACAATATTTCTTTAAATTGCTCAGCACTACAGACATAAAAATATTTGCCTTACCATCTGCAGATGAGATGCTCCTCTGTAGTCCAGATAGTCATGGAAGAAGTTAAACAAGAGGTAAGGGCAACATCATCACAATTAACAGTAACACAGGAGTGACTACATTTACCACTTTATATGTACATTAACTGTAATTTCAACAAGAACGTGGCTGGCAACTCTAACCTAAGCTTATAACTGTAGGAATCTTCAATCCCCCCCAAAAGGACATGTGACGCAGAATTAACTTATTCATTTCAATTGTTTTACTATACAACAGTATTCAACTGTTCAGATAGCAAAGCCTACCTGGAAGCTCCTCCTGGGATGTACTTGCTGTCTTAGAAACTGTTGCTCTGACATCCAGAACATGCTGTACTGCACTCTCCTGTGAGCTGTCTGGATCTCTGATATTGGCCAGGAATTCTTTATTGGGGGTTAGTGGTGGCTCCATAGCAGGCCCTTCCATGGTAACCATCTCGTCATGGCCCACTGCAGAGCTGTATATTTGCAAGCAATAATCATGATAGGTTGTGTGATCACCAGGTGCACTACATCCAAAACTAATACATGTACAAATAACACTTGTATGGTTTGATATCAGTGTATAGGCTTTTGCAGCTGGTTGTGTGTATATTGATTTAAGTTCTTTGCTGCAAAGCTGTATGTGTGGCAAAGAGCGATAAGGCACCCATCCTGTGTTCTGAAAGTGCATTGGAGTGAGAGTTCTAATCCAGACGTATGTAGAAATATTTCATGTGTACTAACATTTTCTAGTGTGTAGGCCATATATTGCTTTTCCTCATTTCAACTATTTCTCCCTTTTTTATGTTTTTCTTTTTTTTTTCTTTTGGGCCCACTGTTTGCATGATCACAAACATGACAAATTGAAGAAAAAATGAATGTCAGGTTTGTCTGTGCTTATCTCATTTGCACGAAGCACGGCAGTGTGCAAACTGGACAATTGGCCAGAGAGGACCCACATAGCCAAAAACAGAAACCGGATGCATTTAATTAATACTACTGGGCATCGCTGCTTGATGCTGCATGGCAGTTAACAGTGAGACCTTAAGAAATAGTAGTAAAACAGGGAATGTCATATAGCTTGTCCTGTGGCAGCAGGTATAATTATAGGGCTGGAGTACAGATGGTCCTGGGTTATAGTGTAGGGTGGGCAACTTTTGTTTAACTGCTGTGACATTGCAGCTTATAGCACTGAACTGCAACAATGGCAAGTGTTTTCGCAACCTTCTTGTGGCAACAGGTGTAAGTGTAGGACTGCCATACACATGGTCCTGGGTTTGAATACAGCATATTCCCTACACGTTTACTGCTGTTTCATTTCCCATTATAGTCACTCTCACCTATAACACTTATCATGGTGTAGCTGATATGAATTATATGTATGAGGGCTGAGACATTAGTACTGTGTCAGTTATGTATTAATTTATCTATGTATTATCACATTTATTTTCAAATGTATGACTGTGGTTATATTGTGTACTATATTCCTGTAAGTATATTTCTGCTATCTGGACTGCCATGGCCTTCACATTTGTCTAACACACATAGACAACTGCCTGTAAACCCAATAACCTTGAATTTGCTTTGCTTGCTACTGTTGCACTCTGTTTACCATCACGCAAACACTGTGCTGGGATGTGCATACTGCTGAGCACAGTGTTGGCACAATGGCAAGCGGAACGCAACAGTTTCAAACCGTGTGTGCACTCCCATGACCAATAGTTGATGCAAAAGCATCCAAAACTTATTTCATTGCCAAGTTTATAGATAGACAATTAAAGAATGTACTTAAGGAATACCCATGGATTATTAAAGATTCCTGGGATTTTCTTTGTACAATCAATAATAATATGTATGATGATGCACTCCTTTTGGTCACCATTGATATTAGAGACCTATTCTCTGTAATTACAAAAAATGAAGTACAGGTCACTGCTGAAATCTTCTTAGTTGAATCTCCTTTATTAAAAGTAAGCGCTTTCGGAATAATCCTTCATCAGACATAATTCAAAATAACAAAAGCAGCCATATTTAAAACACAGATCATCCAATCACTTACTCCTAAAAGCCCACCTTTTTTGTAGGTAGACCAGGTGGTCTATGTGCTCTTAAATCTACTATCCACTTAGATTCAGCTAATGCTGTTCTATGCTGAATGTCTCCCCCTCTCATTGGTAGCAATATTTTTAATACATCTGAACTTAAAAGTGTGTGTGGGATTAATCTCTATATGTCTGAATAAAGCATTGCTCACTTGACATGTTCTAATATTACTAATATGCTGTAAAATCCGAACCTTCAGCATGTTATTTGTCATACCTACATAAAAACTTTCACATTGTTCACAATTGGCCATATATACTAAGTGTTTTGTCCTGCAAGTAGCCCTACCTTTAAATATAAAAGTTTGTGTCTTATCGGGGTGTTTATATTCAGTGTCACTATTAATATATTGACAAGATTTAAGAGCACATAGACCACCTGGTCTTAATGATGTTTTACCAATTAAACCTGCTTTACAAAAAAGGCGGGCTTTTAGGAGTAAGTGATTGGATGATCTGTGTTTTAAATATGGCTGCTTTTGTTATTTTGAATTATGTCTGATGAAGGATTATTCCGAAAGCGCTTACTTTTAATAAAGGAGATTCAACTAAGAAGATTTCAGCAGTGACCTGTACTTCATTTTTTGTATTTATCTGGTTTGGTACAACAGGTCTTCAGCATAACTTGTTATCTTTGCTTGTGCCTTATTCTCTGTAATTCCTCATGACATAGGTATTGAATGGTTTTACCTATACCTGTGTCAACATACACAAATTAGGCACAAATGTATTTTAACAATCAGAACCCTCATGGAACTGGTACTTGATACCAACATTATTGCATTTGAGGAACAGCTTTTTAAACAATGTAAGGGAGTAGCAATGGGTGCCATTTGCGCTCACATATTTGCCAACATTGTTTTAGCATTCTGGTAAATGGAATTTGTTTTTAACAGCACTTTTGCGAAAAGTTGGAAGTATTATGGTAATTTTTTGGATGACATAATTATTTTATGGAATGGTGATGAAGAGGAATTGAAAAGGTTCCTGGGGTTTATTAAGGAAAACACTGACTTCTTAAATTTTACTCATACAATAGGTCATGAGGCAGTAAACTATTTGGATATTACCATTAGCAAAGATAAAGATGTAAAGGGTTTCAGAACAACAATTTTTAGAAAACCCACTTATTCTAACACCCTCCTACATTTCGATAGCTTTCACCCATTACATCAGAAAAAAATCCCTGGTTAAAAGGCAGGGTGTTCGGCTAGCAAGGATGGTATCTGAGTGGGGTGAATTTTTACAACAAATTTACACTCTGAAGGATATGTTAATAAAAAGAGGATACCCCCAGGTCTTTTTAGACAACATTTTACAAGAAGTGGTTTACAAGAGGCGGAGGGGTCATTTTTCACCATTGCTTGGAAAAGAAAGTGTTACACAAGGGAAAGGAACAAGGATGGAAAGCACTAGCTTTAAAAAAATCAGCTATTTTTAGTTATAATGAGGAATTTCAAGGCATTAGTGAAATATTACAACATAATTGGAATTTGTTTAGCACCAGCAAAGATTACTTGGAGCTAGTAGGGACATATCCCAGAACTGTCTACAAAAAGGATATCACTTTTAAAAATATGCTAGAGAGAACACGTAAGGCTAGTGCTGAAATGGGAGGAATGATGAAATGTGGATTTTGCCTACAGTGTAAATATATTATTGAGGTTATTGAGGATACAGAGATAGATGTACCAAATTATGGAAAGCATGTACTCAAAAATAAATTCTCTTGTAGTAGTAAGGCAGTAGTTTATTTTGCCTTGTGTACCAAGTGCCCAGGTTTCTATATAGGGAAGACCATCAATGCTCTTAGAAGCAGGGACTATCAACATTACTATGACATAAATAGACAAGATATGAAAAATGCTTTAGCAGCACATATTTCCAAAAATGAAGGACATAGTTTTAAGTTTATTATTTTAGAGCAGTTAACACTGGGGGATAGAGAAGGCCCACTTAATGATTTTTTGGAATTAAGAGAACTAAGATGGCAAATTAGATCAAATGCCACAGAACATCCAGGCTTGAACAGTACCATCTCCATAAGCTCATTTTAAGACTTAAAGCCAAAGGTTTTATGTAATTGGAAATGGTATTTTAGTTGATCTATGCTTGTTTATCAAGCATATCATACTTGCTTATTTGTACACCCATATATACAGTGGAGGGTAGGATTTTATCACTATTAAGTTGTTTGAAAAATATGTACTGCTTTTATTTTTTTGTAATGGGTATATTTCTTTAAGGGATGATTGTTGTTATTAATTGTTTGATTGAGTGTAGAGATATAAGTTGGGTCAGTGTGTTTTGTACTTTATTCTGATGAAGTTTTCATTGTAAAATGAAAGTGCTCAATTAAATTCATTTTAGTGTCTCCTGGTGTGGCTCCTTCATATCTTTTATTGGTCTGCAACTTGGTTACGGTTTTGGAATAGTGTGTGCACTCCCAGTAAACACGATGGCTAGAACTAGTGGGAAAGCATCATTTTGCATTGCTCTAGATCTGTGGCAGACATAGCAGGCATTTGTGGGGAAGGTGTCAGGCTTAGGGCACAGACATGGGATGTCCAGGAGTCCAAGATTTTTTACTGGACATATAGTTAAGAACCACAGTGCCAAGCTTTTGCAGGGGGACTATTCTGACTCCCAGTATAAGGTGGAAACTTGAGATAGTTTAGCGCAGGCTGTAACCAGTGCCACCAGCCCCTGGACTGGTGAACAATATAGGCAGCATTACAATGACCTCCAGAGGAGAAAGATGGATACCCTCAACCATTGGATCAGGGAATTTAGGACTGCAGAGATCCTACACCTGTGTATCAACTATATAGAGTATTTGTAAGACTTAAAAGCTGAATATAGGTAAGACTGGTTTTCATTCCATAGCTGCCAGGGACCGTTAGGTTAATGTATGAACCCCCTGGGGCTAGACTGGAGAGGATGAGGGAAGTATGTTGCATGTAAGCAGTAGAATAGTAGTGTTATTCTAGCATTAAAAGTTAAAGATAGCTTTTTTGGTATTTTATAGAGTTGTATCAAATTGAGCATGCATATCTCAACTATAAAAGCAAGTATGCATGCATTAGTTTGTAGCACAAACTTAGAGTTCAATATTACAATATCAAATTGAGCTTGCATATCTCAACTGTAAAAGCAAGTATGCACACATTAGTCTGTAGCACAAACCAAGAGTACAATATTAGACTTTAGTTGGAGGTTGTGGATTCAAAGACCACACTTTCCAACTATACAATGCTGTTAATTCTTCAATTATGTGCAATTTAAAGGTTTAAAGAAAAAGCTCTATACCAATGGTACACATGCCCTGCTGTAAAGTATAATCTGTATAATTAGAATACACATATGTGCAATATATGCACATGTCAAGGAGTACTTGCTGCAATCTATAGTATAGTGTGCATCTGTTAGGAGCTGGTAGTCTTAAAAGTAAAAGTTATCTGTTGAGAGTTGGTCATCTTAAAAGTAAATGTTAAGATAATAGAGTCAATTAATTGGATCACTGCACTGTATGTTACATATGAAGGTACTAATCTTATCTCTTGTTTTTTCTCTCACCCCAACCCCTATCTCCTCTTTTTCATTTTCATTTTATTTATTTATTTATTTATTGCTTGTCATCAAAATGTGTCCAAGTCATTCAAGTGTACCACATCATTAAATGCTCCACAGCACAGAAGGGTAGGCCTATATCACAGGACCTGCCTGCTCCCCTCCATTGGCTCCAGCACTATTGCCCAGCACATCTGGGAGCCAACCTGGCAGCACCAACTCTGCTGCCTCTGCACTAACTGCATCCTCAGGTAGTCCTGCCCCAGAGGGTGATCCAGTGATACTCTCTGGGAGCAGAGGCATAGGTGGTGATGTTATCACTCACACTGAATTGCCAGGGATGGTGTGTTGGGTTGTGCACCACACTGTTGGTGCACACCTATGCCGGCTGGAGAAGCTACTTTCCCTCATTTTATGTAATACCAACAGGAAGAAACATAGACTTCAGGCACTCCAGCCAGTGGCAGAGTGAGGTGACAATGATAGTCCAGTGGGTAAGAATTCAATTCTCACTGTCACCCAGCTTGAAGACCAAGAGTTCATGATGTCCCACCCTCACCCCAATCATGAGTTCATGATGTCCCACCCCTACCCCAATCGTGTTGTCCCCCAGCCTTTTGTTTCTATCACTGCCCCTGTCTCTTGTATTGTCTGTCTGCAACTGCTTCCTCATCTAGCCAACTTACCTCACCAAAACATTACTATGTCCCTTCCCCAACATTCCTCTCTCTCAAAAAAAAAATGGGCACTTGTCCCACAAAAAAATGTCCCTTACACAGTTCTCCATTTTGCACACATGTCTTCTTGACACACTTTATTCTGCCCAATTGGCAATACAACATGATTGTGGTCACCCCTTACTCTGGAGATGACAGCCCAAATTCAGTTAATATTTTGCACCCTCGTACACATTCCTGCCCTGCTTTTCCTTTGTTCTTCCCCCTGCTTGCTCCCCATTTCACCACTGTCTTATCTTCCCTGTTTCTTTTCTTTAATGGATTAATGCATGATGGTGTGCATCACACACAAATGTGTACCAATGGTAATGTGAAAGTAGTTAAAAGTATTACATACAGCTGTAGTCAAACCCAGTACCATCTGGTCCCAAAAGGAATCTATCACTGCATTAACTGCATTAACATGTGCTGCCACAGAGTCAGTTAAGTAGCAATTGCATTCCAGAGACTCAATACTAGCTGTCAGACTTTGTTCTTCCCTCTGCTTGTTCCCATTTCACCACATTCCTATCTACCCATTTTAACACCTTTAATATGGTCAAAAATAGAATCACACACAACACACATAAGTAGCAGAAAAAGCAATGGATCCCTTCACTTTCTGGGCTCCATGTCTTTGAGGAGGTGAGCATCGCGCACCAATGCGTAGCAAAGATGAGCAGTGACAAAATGCAGCAACACATCTCGTATAAACAATTAATTTCACTGCATTATCACTCTGTAATGAAAAGTATTTTAAAGTAATAGATACACCAGTATTCAAACCCAGTACCATCTGGGCCAAAAAAAAGAATGCATCAATGTATTAATACATGCTGCCATAGAGTCAGTTAAGCAGCAGGTGTATCTCATACACTCAATACTAAATGTCAGGCTTTAGCAATATGGCTCACATTTGTGCATTGCTTACTAAAGGAAAAACATGTGTATCTTGCATGCATATGCACTTTGCTAATCGTTGCTCAAACTTGCTGCTCTTCACACTATTGAAAATCTTATATTAGGCTGTATTACTGCTGTTTACTGTCCATTTCCTGTGTATAACATGAAATTACACGTGTAAACATTACAATATGAGGGCCCTATCTAACAATACGTCACATATTTACAATACAGCCATATGTTGCCATCCCACCTCCAAGCACTGCAACCCTGGTGCCTCAGTACTTTTTCCACACATATATCAACCACAGTACAAAATGTAATATTAAATGTTGTGTGCTATGCAATGCACATTAATCTGGTAACATACAGAACTACAACTATTGACCCATATGCCTAAAAATACTTATCTGGAAGACTAGGGAAGGAATCGGCATGGACCATATCCATAGGAGCACTGTGAATAGGTGACCTTCAACACACTTGACCCTGCCCATTTTGTTTATGTCAAGGGTGCATCTTGTTTATTAAATCTTGTGGACGTCTTGGATACTGACTCCACAGACCTGGATGAGGGATAATAGGACATACCACCTATGTTGACTTATCCAAGGCCTTTGACACTATTCCCCAGTCATGTGTTATAGTGAAGCTCTCCCATGAGGGGGATTAAGTGTGCATCCTGCAGTTACCACTCCAATCCCATGAACTGACAGTATTTTGATACTTCCACATGCCTACAGATCCATTTCATACAGGCCTCCCAACTTCTTCTCTACCACATGCACTGCTGATGTCATCCACTATAACTTGACCTGCAGCCATGTAAAAGTCAGACTTGTGCTTTGGCACTTGTGTGAAGTACTGTGTTCTGTAGTGTGTGGACTTAGATAGATAGTGGTTTTATTTTCACTGCAGTCAACTGTGTGGGTGTGTGAGCTGTTGCTTGACATTACAGAGAGCATTTTACACCAGCATGTGGGACACTGTTATAATCTCCTCAGCAGACACTGCTGATGTCATCAACTATACAGCATGTGGGACATTACTCTTACCATCTTCCTCTCAACAGACTCGGTTGATTAGTGGATGTGCAGTATACACATCAGGACATGGTCAGAGATGTCTTGTAGTCCAGGCACAAGTCACCTCATCCTTTCCAATACTTATTTCAGAAACAAGGATTTCAGTATTTCCACATGCATCATGGCATGGCTTGTAGGACCTGTATTTTCTTGGTATGAAACTCCCATGCTCTGTCCAGCTGCTGCAGGTGTCTGGTGATGTACATGCAAAAGGAAGCATTATACTGTATTAGTGTTCAGATGAGGTTTGAGTACAGTGCTGTTATAGCCTCCTCAGATCTGGATACAATGGCCTGACTTCTGAGGTGCATGATGTAGCCTTTCGTTACCAATGAGGACACTTGGTCGAAGTTCAGATTGCTATCTGCATGCAGTCCCAATTCTTGCACCACTGGTTTCAGCATAGAGGGGGAATGTTGTCAATGGTGTATTGACCAGGAAATTCCACTTTGTATGAAGCACACATCCTGACAGATTCTGTATTTATTAGTAGACCTTGTGGCTTTGGCACCAATCATTTGTGTGTATTAGCCCCTCTTGTACTATAGTCACATTATTTCTGGACTCAATGATTGCTACCAATATACATGAATCAGCAAACTTGGTAAACTACAGGTCATATTTGTAGCCTGGACTGTTGAGAAATAGATTCCAAACAGTTTAAGGTCCAGCACAGATTATTGGTGTACACCAAGGGTGACAGCTGCAATGGTAGAGGTTGACTGACCAACTTTCACAGTATGTGGTCTATCAGTGAAGACAACGATTAACTATCTAGTGACATAAGTGTTAATTCCCAGCTGGTGGAGTTTGTAAATGATACCTGAGTAGGGGAATTGTGTCCAAACCCTAGGACAGATTAAGATAGGCAGTATGCACTGTGTTACCTTCATACAGGACTATCACACAAAAATAGCAAGCTGTGACAACATCACAGATTACCTACCTGACACGGTGTGATACACACTTCAATACACCTTCCAGATGGAATATGTTCCTGTAGAAAGGTGTATATTGGCATGCATCCATCTGAATTGGCTGAGGACAGCATCTGATGCATGCATGTAGAGGCACATCCTGACTCTCCTGATCTGTGAGGGAGACCCACATGTCATTATGGACCGTCTCTAAATTGACACCACTAATATCCTGGCTGTGTGCAACAGACATGTGTAAGTTTTTAATGCTACATCTATGTCTGTTACATCAGTCAGATGTCCTCAAACAGCATCATCCTGTGGAACTTGAAAAGATCAAGGCAGTTGATAGGAGCTATTCATTCCAAAATGACAGATGTGGCCATCAACACCTATATCAACAAGTGGGTAGAACAGTGGATCACATATGTGGCATCTAAATATGTAGAAATGTGTGAAGTGACCTATATCTTGTGTCCAGTGATCAAGTGTGTACATCAGGGCTGTCTGCTGAGCCCTTTCTTGTCCATGATGACATAAAAATCCTGTGCCCCAACAGCTGTCTGGAGGAATACAGACTGTGAGCAATCATTGACTCCAACTGCAATATTGGTATAATACAGACAGTATCAACACACATCAAAGATTGCTGCCACAGCCATGACAACACATGAGATTAAAAAAAAAAAACGTGTGGGGATTTGTTTCATTATGTAAACAAATGCATAAACTAAGGATCATGCAGACATCACACCCTATCAGCAGAATGGTTGTTATGCGGCCTGTGTCCTGGGATATATGGTATGTGGAATGTCCACCAGCATGTGTCTACAGTGGTGAGTACCCCCTTGTATGTTACACAACTACTGAATATTTGCAGGACATCTGCATGACAGGCAATAATACCTTCATAGGTCACAACCTTCACCTCACCAATGCCTGAATACAATGCACCCTTTCTCATGTCCCTCTATACACATCTTCCAATGATGTGTAACTGAAGTGTACCACCTTTGTCACTGTGAGCTGTCACATGTCTATTTGTGCATACCTATGTATTAGTTTTGTTGCATAAACATTACTGTCTGATAGTATGGAACCCCCATCAAGGTGTAATATCACATGCATGTGTGATATCTGTTTCTGTGAAGCACTCATGATATAAATAGCTGTTTAATGACACTGATGGCATGGTTTACATTCATGACAGTGTGGATTGTGCCACATATATCTTCGCTATTAACACCAGTCAACTAGCCTGTAGTGATCATAACATGAAGTATGTCTCCTCACACCTCCTGCATATGTTAGTGTCAGGAGAGTGTGCTTGATAACACTCATAGATTGCTGATATGTCCTAATAGTTGTACACGTGTGTTGGTGCAGAACCATCTACGCTCACTCAGAAACATGCATGTTGTGAAATAGACATGGGTATTACTGGTGGTATTATTCTATTTATTTTACATTTCTTTACCGGGAAATGTCCAACTGGGCAGAGTTGCCCATTTTCAGCGGAGGCCCGGGGAGAAAAACTCCAAACAGAATACAATAAAGAATACATATAAAGTAGAAATATTTGCAGACTAATACAATAATTGAGTAAGAAATATGTAAGATAGTGCATTTGTAGTATCAAGCAATAATACAATAAATAAAATATATTATAAGTAATAATTTCAATATCACACGATAAAGTTATGCTAATATGCATTATGTCTGATTTGGTAACTAGTAATTCTATATGAGGTAGCTTTGTGAAAAAAAAGAAAGAAAAAGATGAGGTGGGAGTAGGGATAATTGATAGGATTTACCCAGGGCTAGAGTAGGAGCAGGAGCATATCCATGAGTGGGATAAGTAGGACTTAAGAAGGCTCTTAAAGTTATGCTTGTTTTCTAGTGATTGGATATCTAGAGGAAAAGTATTCCATGTTCTTGCAACAGGAGTAGTGTAGTGGGAGTCCCCAGAGTAATATTTACTTTTAGAAATTTCAACCAGTGCTTTATTGGTACTTCTTAGTGCTCGATTGCTGGTATAGGGCTGGAGAAGTCCTTGTAGGGCTGGAGTTTTTTTTTTGGTTGACAGAGGATTTGGTGGGCTATTTTAAGTTGATTAAAGGCTAACAGGTTTGGTAATTCTAGCCAGCATAGTTTTCTAAGGGACTGACAATGTAGGGACCTGTAGGATGATCTGGTGACAAATTTTGCTATTTTGTTGTAACAAATACTCTGTTAAGGTCACTTTTGTTTAGGTTGGTTAGTACTGGGGAGGCATAGAGTAGTGTAGAGAGTAGGTGGGTTCTAGCAATGGTGACTACTATTGGAGGTTAGATAATTTTTGGATCTGTAGAGGATACTAAGTTTTTTGTGAACTTTTGAGATGATATGAGATATACGTTTGTCAAATTTCATATTGTTATCTATAATTACACCTAGCCGCAGTGGTGCAGTGGTAGCGTTGTCGCCTCACAGCAAGAGGTTCTCCCATTCGATTCCCGGCTTGAGCGCCTTCTGTGTGGAGTCTGCATGTCCTCCCCGTGGTCGAGTGGCGTTCGAAAGACATGCATGAATGGGCGTGCCTTCGTTGAAGGTTGGGTGTCAAGCTGGCACCTCGGAACCATAAAAATCAACTGCCAATCATTAGCGGACCGGGTATCCGCTGTGGCGACCCCTAACCGGGAAAAGCCGAAAGAAGAACAAACATCTATAATTACACCTAATAGTTTAGTTTGAGTGACCGGTGTGATAGGGGTATTGTTAGGTGATATTATTTTAAATGTTGGAATAGGGTAATAGCTTTAGAAGGACAGAATAGCATATGTTGGTTTTTTTTTTTTTTTTGGAATGAGTATAAGTTGTGAGTCAGATAGCCAGGTTTCCACTGCTGTAAAGTATTCCTGGGTGATTTGCTGTAATTGTTGGAGTGATGGAGCAGAGCAGATTTGGGTTGAGTCATCAGCATATTGGACCAGGTTGGCATGGGGGGTGGTTTATGTAGGTTGTCGGTAAAAATCCTAAACAGAAGAGGTCCAAGAATGGATTCCTGTGGAAAACCTAGGTTTACTGGGAGTAGGGGGATAGGGTGTTTTCCCATTTAACAGCTTGCTGATGGTTTGAGAGATAGTTTTTAAATTCTGATATTGTCCATGATTGTGCATAATGGTTTTACTGTTGGCCATGAGCCCACATATGTGTTATACTTGTTGGAAGCCTCTGCTGACAATGTAGGCATACTCAGGGAAATCAGTTTGCACAGCTTCACAATATGCACCCAACCCCAATTTTTTTTAACATCCGTGATACATGTCCTCTCCTTTGTTCATGTCTCCATGCTTATATCACACAGACATCCTCCACTGTTATGTCACCTCGTGTGAAAGTCACATCATATACATTTGCCACTTTGCAGTCCGTACTGTGCTATGGGGAGATGTGATTAGTGTTCCTGCTGCAACTGTCTTCCTTTTACATTTCCTCATGTACTGTACATTATAATGTTTCACCTGTCCTCCTTCCTGGTGTTCATCCCTAAACTTCATTTGTGTGTCCCTATTCGATAAACACACTTCCCATGACTGTTTCTTATAAATGGCAGTTCATGTACCCTTACAGATTATTGGCACAACTCGTACAGACTCCCTGGAATGGAATTTCACAATACTCAGCACTATATACACTGTCCTGTCAGTTGCCTGCAACATGTACATTAATATATGACAAACCCTGGTAGTCCATGTGACATTCTGTGCAATCCCACTAGCCGATTATGCTGGAATATTCATATACACTGTCCTGTCCCCGTAACATAATACATTAATATATGAAAAACCCTAGTGGTCCATGTGGCATTCCATACAATCCTGTTAGCACAGTGTGCTGGAGTGTACACATACACTGTCTGGTCCCCGCAACATAATACATTAATATATGAAAAACCCTGGTGGTCCTTGTGGCATTCCATGCAATCCCGCTAACCCAGTTGGCTATGCTGTAACTAAGTTTGTTATTTGTATTGCTTTACATGGTTTCCTGGCTGCCATAAAACCCTAGTTACTTACACTTGAAGGCAAGCAGCGGCATGAATATTCATTAAGCTCTGCTGCTCATGGTCTAAACACGAAAACTCCATGTGGGCTTTGTGTGAAGCCTACATAGAATTTATTGAATCCTAGGGAATGATTTCTAAAAGCATACAAGCTGTTTTTTGCATCTGGAAAGGGAACAAAGATAAAAAAGCAGACAGCAATTAGTGTAAGTGAGAGCACAGGCTGTAAAATACACTTTAGCAAGGATAACCTTAATTTTAGGTTAGGTAATGCCTGTGGCTGTTGAGATGGGACAAGTGTTCCTATCAGGAGGGTTAAACTTCATAATTGAAGATGTACTTAGTTTGTGTGCTTGTTCTGAGTTAATAGGTTATGGGGGTGTATTTTTTTTTGCTTGACAGTTTGTATTAAAACAAAAAGTCTTGAAAAATGTGACATAGGTTCAAATGGAGATGATAAGAAACAACTGTATAAAAGATTAATCTGCCAAACATTAGTGAGTGCATGTAACACAAAAGATGGAAATAGGATATTTAAAAAAGCTGTGAAGTATAATAGTTGGAAATAACTTCTTATTATAATGACTACACTATCCATATTATTTTGGAATTTAAGGGGCCTCATAGATATAGATAAAATGGTAAGAGTATTGAATTATATTAAGAAATGACATGAAAATAGCAATGCTGCAGGAAAAACAATTGGAAAGAAGTGAGAATGTGAATTTGATAAAGTAAGGATTTCAGAGTGGATATTCAGTAGAATATCACAACAAAGCAAAAGGGAAGTACTTATATTAATTACTAAAAGAGCTCCAATTGTGATAGAACAGGAAAAAAACAATAACAATGGTAGATTTGTGGTAGTAAGGGACTACTGGCTAGCGAGGAAGATTACTCAGGCATATATTTGTATTCCACCGAAAGCTGCAATTGTACAGCTTAAGAAAATTTTGGGAAAAATAATCAGCTTTCAGAAGGGAATATTACTTATAGGTGGGTAGTGGAACTTGATTTGCAACAGTGAGGCTGCATTAGGGGGACCTAGTAGGGAAAGTATGACAAAATGGGGTAGGTTTCTGAAGAAATTTATGAAAATATTTGGTATGGAAGATGTGATTCAGTAGCAGGAACTCAGACAGAATTTATATATTATTCCCCAAGGCACAACTACTGGGCTAGACTAGACATATATTATATTTCACAGGAACATGAGTATTTAATTGAAATTTCGACACATATCTAAATAACTATTCAGATCATACACCAATAAAAACTAAGATAAAATGCAGGTTAATAAAGTAAAATTGAGACAATGGCACTCCCCCTACTGCCTTTTAAAAATAAAGGAATTTAAGAGAGTTATTAGGGAAGATAGAAATTTCTTCAGAAGTTATAGCTAGTTACTGTGATAAAATGAAAGTGGTGTATAAAAATTGGGTAGAAATAAAAGAAAACAAAACATAGTTAAGAAATAACAGGGGCTAACAAAGATTCAAGTATTATAGAATAAAGGTAATCTCAGAAAAAAGAACAGGTGCAATTGCAGAGTGCAAAAGCAAAAATAAGGGGGTATTTGGATAATATGCATGAGTTTAGAAAGATTGCTGTTAAAAAACTGTTTTTAATAATAACTCCAGACCACAATGATTTATGCAAAAGAAAGTAGAATGGGTTGTTGCCAAACTTAGGGAGCCTATAACAAAAAAAAATAACCAGAGATCCTGTAGAGGTATTAAAGATATTTTGGAAATTTTATGAACATTTGTATAAAGCAGAGAAATATAAAATCAAGAAAATGCACAAATGTAAACATTTATGAAGACACAACTGTGCCATAGTTAGAGGTAGATGAGGCTCAAAAATTAACAGTTAAGATAGGAGGAGATGAGATAAAAACTGTGACGTATAATCAATCTACAGGAAAGTCTCCAGGAACAGATGGTATTCCTGTGGAAGTTTGGAAGCTAGGAGGGAAGAAAGTGATAAAGTCTGGAAGGTTATGTTTCACAGTATTTTAAAATAAGGGGAAGCACTAACATCCTGGAAGAAAGCTGTGATGGCTGTAATACCTAAAGACGGTAAAGATCCAACAGACACAGCTTCATTTAGATCAAGTTCAATTTTAAACCATGATTATAAAGTGTTTATATATATATATATATATAATAGCTGAAAGAATGGCAAATGTGTTGCCAACATTAATAGTTTTGGATCAGTGTGTTTTTTTTGTGGACGGAAGGCAAACATTTGAAAATATTAATAGAACAACAATGATCCAGGGGAAAGCAAAACATAAGAAAATACTACTGTTGTCGGTGGGGTCTTGATGCAGAGAAAGCATTCAGCAGAGTAAGCTGGTATTTTATGAGTGGGGCAATGGAAGCATTTGAATTCCCTGATGCAGTAATAATTTTAAGCAGGAGGATATATGAGGGATCAGAGGCAAGAATTAAATTGAGGGGATTCCTCTCTAATAAGTTGTGTCTGAACAGAGGAACCAGGCAGGGGTGCCTTCTTTCCCCTTTGTTATTTGCATTATATTTACAGCTATTGGTAAAGAAAATAAAGGACTCAGAAATTCAAGGATATAATTGATATGGTTATCAAGAAAAGTTGGTTTTATTTATGAATGATATTATTTTGTACTTGATAAAAACTGAAAAGGACATCTCAGTGTTGTGGTACATTCTGAGACAGTTTCAAGCCTTTTTTGGAATATAAAATTAATGAAGATAAAACAAAGGCTACAGCTGTAAATTATTTACTCACATATGAATTGGTTCAGCAATACCCATATTTATGGGGACACAATAAAATGAAGTAGTTAGTGGTATTGGTTAAAAAGGCTTCTGTAATGACAGCTAAGGATATGTGGGAAGAGAATGAACAAAAGATGATACAAAAATTGAGTAACCATAAATTTTTGTTTATGGATATGGATAGCAAGCTACAAGCATTGAAAATGTTTTTAGTCCCTTCAGTTTTATATACAGGTCAGGTATATTTTTTATAAAACAGAGGACAAGTTGTGGACAATAATTAATAATGAGTTGAAGAAATTTATCTGGGAGAGGAAGAGGGCAAGAATCAAGTGGGATAAGTTGATCCTTTCAGTAGAACAAGGTGGATTACTTCATTTGAGTTAAGGCTCAATATATATAACATGAGCAGAAAGTGACAATTCAAAATGGAAAGGGATGATGATGAAATTGGGGGCGGGGATTCCAGAAATAAGGAGATAGAGGGATTTTGGGTACAGTTCATTTAGGAGAATAACAACAGCCACACAGAATATTAAATTCATAAAGTAGCTGAAAGTATTCTGAGAACTAAGCCAGCACAAGAATGGAGAAAGGAGATTTTGCAGATAGGAATGACTGCAATTAGGGGTACAGAGAATAGGTAATATGGGTTGGAATTTACTGGAGAAAACTGTCAGAGAAGTCAAGGTATTTAGAGCAAATAATTAGAGATGGAAAGGAAACTGAATGGGAAGAGGCAAATAAGACATGAAGTATTGAATATTTCAACAGAGATAAAAGTACTGAAAGTGGGATCTTTGCAAATGGGCAGGAGCAAATTACATAGAAATAAATGGAAATTGTGTGGAACAATACATGCAGAAGAATGAAGCAGGACTGTGGTTGAAGAGAAGTCAAGAATTGAGCAATATATGTAATGCTGAACTGATGTTAGTTTTTCAAATGAATATATGTGATGTATAATGTATGCAACTGGGAACATGTTAATATGGTTTATTTTCTTGTATATAAATGCATGTTTGCCTATGCCATAAGTGATAATTCAATAAGGGTGTTAAGAAACAAGATGGATTATTTGACAAAAAGCTGAACAATGTCCACAAGCATAAGAAGAAGAACTGACCCTTGTAGATGTTAAAGCCTTAGCTGAACATAATGTAATATTGTTTAATCCTCTTAAATATTTGTAATTGTGTGGTTAACAAATAAAGGAAACTACGAGAATAGCCCCCCCCCCTTCATGGCTAGTTCTAAACCTTCCAGTTATTTGCAATACTGTCTTTACTAGCAAATGAATCTAGGATGTATCTGATGGTCGAATTCACTGTCCTATTCAAGAGTCATTACTATTTGCCATAGTGCCATTGTCAGCTAAAGTTAGAGGTGAATAACCACCCTCCCTATTTCTGTACTAGATTCCACTTATTGCAGATGAAGGTTGACTTCTAGTAATCATTTTGCCATTAATCCTTTCCTGTCTCTCATAAATAGAATCATTAACAATCTGTATGATCTAATGAATTTTTCCTTGTCAACAATTTTCTTCTCATACTGAGGAGAATTTTTTTGACTTTGCTGCTTCTATATAAAAAAAACTTTCCATGTTATTGTTACTTTTAACTATTTGGAGTCACTGTGACTTTTGATTTTAGTGTACTCTTCTTAGGTTACTGCCTGTAAATTAACTTATCTTTCTTGCAGTAAACTTACATTTTATTTTTGAAAATAATAGTATATATGAATGCTTTTACAAAAGGTTCCATAAGAGAAATACAGTCACAGTTAATCATTGTCAACATATTTGTGTGAACAGTCAGTTCTTTGCTATTAAGTGAAATTGCTTCCAGTTTATTTTCTTGAAATTTGAGAAGAAAATATTTTTAAAAATGCAATACCTTTAACTTGTGCAATGGTGTGCAATCTCTCATTCTGAAATAGTGATTCAGTGCCTGTATAGCTTCACAGTTCAAACTAATGTGATTATAAATACATGGAGTATTGGTCTCTATTAATGGAAAGCTTTTATTGCACTATCAGATATGCTGACTTGGCCTTTATGCATATTATACTGTATAAAGTGTCAAAAAACTAATTTAATTCATGTACATGTTAAAACAATCCTATATTCTGCTCCAGAAATCCACACTATGAGTTTAATGTATAATATACTAGTGTAACTGTCACCCTCACAGAAGAATGGTGATGTACTAGTCAGCATACCTAAGAGTGAAGGTGAGAGGTACATACAGTCACAGATCATCCTGCATCACCTATCCATCATATTGTTTCCTTTTTTGTCTGGTGGCAGCAGTGCAGGTATATTTGTATGCACAGAATTCTAGAAACTTTATGAGAAAATGATGGTGAAGTTATATTTATTTGAATATAGTAGCATTCAGAGCACATGGGTATTAGACAATGTTTCTTGTTTTGAATAAACTGGTGGGTTATAAATAAGAGAAAAACAATAACATGATCATTTGTGAAAAAAGCCTTGTCAGAGAACCTGAGAGTGTTTTTTTTTTACTATGGGTTACTACAGTTATGTACACAAAGAATGAATATTCACGTGGGTTATCTGAAAATGATAGTATCTGCCTGAACAAAAGCATAAATCCTAATCATAAAATATTTTCTAATGCACAGCAGCTTAAATTCTACCTTCTTCTACTCCTGTAAAGAACTCAGGAAAATATTAATCCTGCCTTTCACTTGTGTCAGTTTTTTTATTATCTTACTGCCGAGGGTCAGTTAGAAGTGAAATTTAATCAGTTTCAACTTGTCTGTAACCACAGCTAACATGAAGAAAGCCAATACCTGCTTTAGATAGCTTGGAGCATATAAAACTTTATACACTGGTAAGACTGAAACAAATGCTGTGTAGTCAGGTTTTTGTATATGTATGTGCATTAAGTAAATTTTGCACAGTGACTTTATTAAGCACACTACAAACGTTGGTTGAAAATTTTCAGAACAACTCTCAAAAAATGGAATGCTCCAAAACATTTAAAGACATTAGATACCTCTTGCTGCTCAATTGAGGTTACAGAACCTTGATAACCGTGATACATGTATGCAATACTGAAAGAGGATGCTGCATTTTCTAGTACAAAGTATGATAGATAGTATGGCTTTCTGAATATAAGACCTGTATTAGAAAACACAAAAGGCATAATTTATTAGATGAAGCTATACCAGAAAGTATAATCTAAAATAAATAACTTTCAAGTTTTTTGGAAAATAATTATGCATCAAACTGCAGAAGGCAATGGGAGGAGGTGTATTCAAGAATAAGCATAGTGCCAAAATAGCTTAGGCATGCATAAGTGCTCAAATAGTGCAGGTATTCCGAGTATAGCATTTTGCACTCATGAAAATAGCAACCACCATGCAATTGAGGAGACTGTGCTATGTGTGGTCACATAACCATGGGTCACTGGCATGTTACACCACGTGTTCACTGCTATGTGTGTATTTAACTAAGCACCGAGGTGTCATATGGCTGCATCACAGACACAGATGGAAACCTGTATAAGGGTTATATAGCAGTGCCAAATAATTTTGTTATATAAATGGGAAATAAAAGGGAAGTTAGAAAAGTCAGAAAAAGAGAAGAAGAAGCAAGGAAACACACATAAGGGCAATGGGAGGGAAAGAATGGAACGAAGATAGGGGAAGAAGGTATTGCTTGTGGGACACATGACCTTTTTTATTTTTATTAGAAGGGTAGTGAGGGAAGGAATCATGGGGTAAGTGTTAGTAGAAAGGAGGGTATAGGGTGACATTATGGCCAAATATATAAACATAAGCCACAGACAAAGACAGACAGAGGAGGTAGTGACAGAAAAGGAGGTGGTGACAATGGAGAGATACAGACTGACAGAGCATGAACAGCTGATGGCTGGACAACAAAAAAAGCATGGGGTGTGGCACACAAGAAAGGGGAGCACAACAATGATGTATAGGGTAAGGTAAGGTAAAGATAGCCTGGCATATTGGCCCAGGGGCAACCCACCCAGATGTCAACCACTTCTTTGGCTAACTTAATGTAGGGTCTCCACCTATGGTGAACCAATGGTTGGGAGTGGCTGCCTATGTAACTTTACAAGTCAAGAGGAAGCTCCCCTGGGTGCCAACATGGGTATTGAGCCACTGGTCTATCTCTGTTTACTTTGCTGTTGTTGTCTGAAGATGTTCGTTTTAATAAATACAGACAAAAGTGCTTACATCATTTAAAATTTAGTGTCTGATTCTTGATTTACCCTTCCACTTCTTCCTAGCATTTGTATTACTAGTTTTTGTGCCTTTATTTTGTTTTTAGTGTCTGATTCTTGATTTACCCTTCCGCTTCTTCCTAGTATTTGTATTACTAGTTTTTGTGCCTTTTTTTAGTTTTTAGTCGGACTGTCATGGAGTTGGTGGTGGGGATAGAACAAAGCATTCCTTTGCTGTTTTCACAAGAAGTGTCGAGTTTAAATGCAGCGGTCAGCAATCTTGCTTTACTTATGCAGCAACTGTGCACAGTGAACAGTGGCGATTGGGGCAGAAAATGGTTCCAAGTCTCTCTGGAGGGTCCAAATTGAAAATCTCTTCCATTTACTTTTGTAGACTTTCCTAGTAGAAATCTTTTGAGAGGACAAGAGAATATGCTGGACAGGTGAGGAAAGCCTGGGCTGTCTAACCATCACTAGAACTGGAGAAACCAAGAGGTTAACTTGAGGCCTGTTATGTCTTGATTAGTCAACTCCATCGGATGAGACAGGAGGTCTGGAGTAGGGTCCAATATCCAGGATGGATACAGAAGATGAGGCCACAAGAAGGAAAACTAAATTTGATGAAGCCAAAAAGGGGCAATGAGGATAACTCTGCTCTTCAACCATAAGCTTTCTATAGGAATTTGGGGATTAGAAGTAATAGAGGATAAACACAGAGAAGACCAGAGTGCCAACTGTGAGTTAGAGCATCTCTCGGTGACTCCCCCGGCGAGGGGGGGGGGTCACAGCAAAGAACCTGGTGCACTTGTTGTTGAGGGGGAAAGAGAAAAGATCACAACATGGCTGGACCCATTGATGGAAATTTTTTTCTGCCACTTTGACATTGAGAGACCACTTGTGAGGCATCAGAATGGACCTGTTTACTTTGTCTGCAAGCCCACTGACTTTCCCTAGTATGTGCACTGTAATGAGAAAGCAGCTGGAAGAAATCGCCCATTGCCACATTTTCATTGCCTCCTGACATAAAGGATAATAGCTGGTTCCCTTAGTTTTTTGATGTACCAGACTACTGACATATTGTCCATTTGGATTGCAATTGTCCCAGATGGGAAAGGATCTTGAAAGGCCTGCAATGCTAGGAGGACAGCCCTCATTTCCAGGACATTAGTGTGCAAATTGGCCTGTTCTGGGGACCACATACCTTGGACTGGTTCTTCCCAAGAAATGCCCCCCTCACCCGGGATGGGAGGTGTCCATGGTCACTGTAGCCACCAGAAGTGAAACAACAAAAGGACAGCCCTAAGAAACTTTGTCTGAACAGATCAACCAAAGAAGGAATTTCTTTCAAACTTGTGTGATCCTGACTGAAGCATACAAGGGCTGGTGAAGAACAGACCACTGCACTGAAAGAGTCCACTGTAGAATTTGCATATAAAATCTGGCTAAAGGAACTAGTGTGATAATTGCTGCCATGGACCTTAAGGCTTGAAAGACTAGTCATGATGGAGGAGAAGAATGCAAGATCAATTCTATGACCTGGGATCTGAGGGTTTGTACTCTTGTTGGAGGAAGAGACACTATCTGATTGATCATGTCTTCTAGATGAGCACCTATGAACTCCAAAGTCTGTGTAGGTGTGCATTGTGACTTGTAGTTGACTGTGATGCCCAGTTGGAGACATAACTGGAGCAAGTAGTCCATTGCTTGTATAAGAAGATGCCTGGTTGGTGCAGTCAAGAGCCAGTTGTCTAGATACAGAAATACCTGCAATCCCAGTAGTCTTACTTGAGCTGCTACCACCACCATGCATTTGGTGAACACCCTGGGGGCTGTACTGAGGCCAAAGGGCAGTGCTCTGAACTGATACCTCCAGCTGGAAGCATGCATATCTTCTGGAGCACCTGTTCGTCCTTTCGCAGCAGGGGCAAAATGGACTGAATAGTGACCATCCAGAACTTTTAGTATTTCACATACTGGTTTACTTTGCTGAGGTCCGAGATGGGTCTCAAATTCCCTGTCTTTTTTGGCACTAAAAAGAATCTTGAGTAGATTCCAAATCCTATCTGGGTTGGGGGAGGGGGGCTTTTTGGGTGGCTCTTTTTTTTTAGCAGTTTTCTTATCTCCATGGCTACTGCTTCCCTCTGATTGGGTGATACATCTGGGATCTTTCTCATTTTTATGGGGAAGGATTATGGAAAATGGTCTGAAATGACCTCTGGACATGATCCTCTGCACCCAAGTATCTCTTGTAATGTATGTCCAGGCTTCTGGGTGCACATGCAAGCACCCACCAACTGTCTACAGAGAATAGCAGCTGGACAATCTTTCAGGAGCACTGGTAGGGTTTATCCAAGATGGTATCCCTGAAACCCTGGTTCTGCAGGCCACCTCTGCTGAAACGGTGGTGTCTCCATTAGAGTTTCTCCATCTGCCTCTGGGGGAACTATCTCCTCCTGAGTCTTGGAAAGGACCTTGGGACTTGCAAAACCACATCTTTCTACCACCTCATTGATTCTGGGAAAAGGATCTCTGAAGGGAAGAAAAACAGATCCCAATGCCAGACAAGGTCTCTCCATCGTGCTCACTTCTGTAGAGCATTTCCTTCAACTTTGGTATGAACAAGGATGATCCATCAAAGAGAGCACTGATCAATGAAGACGTGAAGGGCTCTGCAAAATCAAACAGGCACATCCAGGCATGTCTCCTGATGACTATGACTGAACCTGCCACCCGTGAGGTACCCTCTGCAGTGTGGGATATCAGCCTCATGAACACATTAGATATGGACTGAAGGGTGGCTACTTGTGAAGGAATCTTGTTCTGGTCCTCCACAAACGTGGACCCAGAAAGAGATTTGGAGATCTCTTTTGTCAATTCTCTTTGCAACCTTGCAAATAATTCAGTGACCACATGCAAAGGTTGCTAAAGCAAAAACATGCTTTTCAAACCTGTACAGAGCCCTAGACTCCCTGTTAGGGGGATGGACAGATGAGGTCTGCTTCACAAGCTCTTTCTTAGTAGCTGCTGCCATAACTATGGCATTTACTGGGACCCCCTTGCTCCAGTGTGGTCTGTCCTTTGGGGGGCTAAAAACCTATTGGATCACCTGGTGATAGGCTCCACAGTATCCTGCTCCTTCCATGTATGGAGTGGGACAAGGTCAATCAGCTCATCAGCCAGCAGAATCACCCAAGATGTAGTTGACACAGACCAAAAAGCCTCCAGGAACACCAACGCCTCCTGGGAAAGGGGGTCAGAAGACCATCCATTTTTTTGCTTTAAAAGTTCCAGAATTTCTTCAAAGGAGACATCCTCAGGTGAAGATCTAGGGGACCCTTTCCCTTCATCAAAGTCAGTGTCTTTGGTGACAGATTCCTGATGGGAATCTAAGTGTATTTGTTTACATGCTCTCTTCCTAGGGACCTCATCAATGGAATGGTCTGGTGAGTTATCAGAAGTGACCGGGTACTCCTGAGGGGGGATTGACTGGAGGCTTGATCCAGTTGGCTGTGATAGTGGTATAGAACTGAGAGGCTCAGAGCTCAAACCTAATGGTGAGTTACAGATAGGATCCATAGGAGGCAAAGATTTCCTCTCGCTAGGTAGTGAGAAGGTCCTCTCCACTACCTCAAAGGCAGAAGGTCTAGGAGAAACAGCAGCCAGAGGCACTGCAACCAAAGTCCCTTACACCAATGAGCCCTGAATCCATCCAGAACCCTGTCCCAAAAAGGAAGTCAGACTGGAGTTGTTCAGTTCTGAAGCTCCTAGAGGCAAGGATGGCTCCAATAACTTCGGAGTTGACCCCAACCCCCCAAGCTGGCACTGACATTTTGGCTCCAAGAGTCTTCCTGCTCCAAAGGGATCAGAGCTGGGTGACTTAGGAATATGATCAGAGTCAAAGAACGACCGGTCTTATGATCCAATGAGGCACTCTCAAGGATCTCAGATATGAGAGCTCCAAAACCACAGGTCGAATCTGAGAAGGAGCTATCAATTGAAGTTCGGTACAGGGTAGGCTTGGGGGTCCGATGAGAGACAGAGACGGGATTATCCTCATCTGGATCTGAGCTCTGAGGAACTTTGTCATCATCCTAGCCACCTCTGTTTCAGACAAGCTTCTGGAGAACCAAAGGGAGGAGCTGGTAGATGGTGGCCTGGAGTGTCCCCTCACCATCTCCTGCAGAAAACGTGAATGGAGCTGAGGAGAGATCGGCTCCGGCAAGAACTGGGGAGACTAGATCTGAGGAAACCTGGGCTTTAAACAGGTAAGATCTGAGGGTGATAGAAACAACTTTTAAGAAATTTTTGAAGGTGGCTCAGTTATCATAGCTGATTTTAGTGACTGGTCAGAGGACCGTTTCCTGTAGTCCTTATCTTTCTGAGCTGATTCAGGCTTTCCTGTTTTGGACCTCCTAGAGGGGGTTGGAGCCTCTGCAGCTAGAGAAGAGGAAGTAAAAGAAATGAGGCCCTTTAAAATCAATTTATTCCTTCGGTCACTAAGCATTCTAGAGTTGAAGCCTGCACAGATAGTGTATTCGATATCTAAATAGGCAACACCCAAGTAGTAAACACACTCCCTCTGGACATCAGAATTTGGAATCTTAAGCCCCCAGGAAGTCCATTTTTTTGAAACCAATCAGCTTATCTGCCATATCTTTCAGACCAAAAGAAAGAGAGGAAAAGGAGAAGAAAGATGGTTTTATTTATTTATTATTTTTGTATAACAGCAACAACAATGATACAAAGAATACCCTCTAGAGAGTAGGAAAAGAGAGAGGGTAGAAAAGAATAAGTACCAACAATTTTACACAGAAGAGTACCCTCACAACCAATGGGTATGAAAAACTACCTGATGGACAGAACTCGAGAAATTAGAAAGAAGGCAAGGGAGGACAGGTGAAAAGAGAGGAAATATAATCCAAAATAGAAGAAAACTTGCAATCCTTAAGACAAAAACAACATCCGATTGCTCAAGAGAAGGCAATCCGCATCTGTGCGATATGCTGGCAAACGGGATCTGAAGTATGCTAGGTTAGCGTGGCATTATGGGTAAAGGGAGGAGCTCAAGAGTTGGATACATGAATCTAGAAAAAGTGGCTGAACCAGATCTGAGGTCAGATCTGAGACCCATCAGTTGACAAATTAATTAAAATGACATTAAACCTTGTGTTTTTTACTAGAGATATTCAAAGGTGGGAAGCAACCAGTCTTAAAATGTATTTATTTTATTTTATTTTATTTTACATTTGTTTACCGGGCTAGTCTAACTGGATACATGTCCATTTTCAGTAGAGGCCCGAGGAGATAAGCTCCTAGGTAAGACAATGAATTTAACACAATTCTATCTACGGATATAGAAGACAAATAAAATCTATTTACAGTGCCAATTACAGGTTATCATAGTAAAAAAAATAATAACAGTGTAGAATACAGGCATAACAAAGGATGCAGTTAAAATCCCAAAATTTACAGTGTAGAATACAGTCATAGCAAATGAAAGTAATATAGATTAGGTGTTCTAGAGATAGTTAGTAGAACTAGTTTTATAAGGAAGAAGTTTCTTTAGATGAGTAGATGGGATGGGAAGATCAGAGTATTTAGTGACTCTTGAGCTAGTCAGGTTTAGAGCATGGGCATAGCTAGTGAGTTTTGAGATGCACTTTCAGATTGTTTTTGAAACAGGAAAGTGAGGGAAGTGTGGAGAGTTTGTTTGGTAGGAGATTCCAGGCTTTTCCAACTATATTAGAAAAGAGTGAGTCACCAGCCTTGTTGTTTGTTTTAGTAGTATGTGCTAGGAGTTTCTGAGAAGACCTTAAGGAATCTAAGTTTTTATAGGGAGTGATTAGTGTGGAAAGAATAGGTGTTTTGGAAGGTGTGTAAAGGGTTTTGTGAGCTATAGTTAGTTAATGGTATTTAATTAGATTCTGTAGTTCAAGCCATCCTAGCTGTTTTAAATTAAGGCAGTGATGGGTTCTAAATGGGTTACCTGTTGCAAATCTGGTGATGTTATTGTAGGACATTTCCAGTTTGCTGAGATTATTTTTAGATAGTTTAGTAAAAATAGGTGAGGCATATAGAAGAGTAGAGATTAGATGAGTGTGTGCTATTGTGGTTCGAGCTGAAGGTAGGAGAAATGATTTTATCCTATATAGAGAGCCTAACTTTTTGTTGACAGTTTTTATAGTATTGTTTATATGGATATCAAAGTTTAGATTATTGTCAATGGTGACTCCTAATAGTTTGGTGGTAGGTTCAGGGGATATAATAGTTTCATTGGTAGAGTTAACTGAGAAATCTAATGGGGGGATTTTCTAGTAGGAGAGAAAAGGAGGAGTTTAGTCTATTTGGGGTTTAAGAGAAGGCATCTATGTGTGAACCATTGCTCAACTGTGTTAAAGACTTGTTGGGTAAGGTAGAGAAGTTCAGAAGAGGAGGGGGCTGAGCATATCAGTGTGGAGTCATCTGCATATTGTATGCATGTGGCTTGGGGGATGGCAAGGTGAAGGTCATTGATGAAAATGGAAAAAAGTAGAGGTCCAAGGATGGATCCTTGGGGGACACCAAGGTTGACTGGCAAGTGAGTAGAGAGAGACTTGTGCCATAGTACGGCCTGTTGTCTTTTGTCAAGGTAAGACTGGAACCACTTTATGGAGGATGTATCAAGTGACAGGGATTTTAGTATTGTGATGAGAATTTGGTGATTTACCATGTCAAAAGCTTTAGACAGTTCAATAAATAGGGCAGAAGAGAGTTTGTTTAGATTGCAGTGTTTGTTGATACTATCTGTGAAGGAAAGAAGGGCAGTAGTGGTGCTATGTGAAGGTCTAAAACCATGCTGACAGTTGGCTAGTAAATTATTTTGTGTTAGATGGTGAAGTAGTTGTCTGTGAATGCATTTTTCCATGATCTTTTCCAGAGGTGAGAGGAGGGCAATGCGACAATAGTTGGAGAGTTCAGTGGATTGCCCACCTTTGTGGAGGGGGATAATATGGGAAATTTTCCATAAAGTAGGGATATAACTTTCGGTGATAGTTCTATTGATCAGGATAGATATTGGATAGCCAATAGCTTTAGCGGCTAGTTGTAGGAATTCAGCAGGTAGTTGGTCCGCTGAGGGAGAGCATAGTTTCAATTTCTGAAGAAGGGTTAGTATATATGATGTTGGGATGGGTTGAAAGTGAAAAGAAGGGGGAGAGGTTGCTTTATTAGTAGGTAAAGTAAAGTTGTTAGGTGAGAGCTGACTAGCTAGTGTTTGTATAGTGTCAGTGAAAAAGGTATTAAAATCATTGGCTATATTTATTGGTGTTTTGTGTTCAGCGTTTTGAGGGTTAGGAGTGGTGGATTGACTTGGATTAAGTAGTCGGTTGATACTAGACCAACATTTCTTTGGCTTGTTTTGACTGGCTTGTTGGGATAGGAGGTAGTAGTTTTTTTTGTCAGATATTATAGCTTTTTTAGTTTGGTTTCTTAGTTGTCTAAAGGTTTGTTAGTGTACAGGGTTTTGAGTTTTTCTCCATTTTGCCCAATGTTTGTTTCTAGCATTCATTTTTTGTTTGGTTTCTTTAGAGAGCCATGGAGCATGTTTGTTTTTAGCTCTAATTTGTCTGGTAGGGGCATGGTGGTTCAGGATGGCAAGGAAGTTGGAGTTAAAGTAACTAACGGCTTCATCTAAAGGTAGGTTTTGTAAGGGTGACCAGTTACATGCTTTTAGTTCCATCTGGAAAAGTTCAGGGTTAAAGTTCTTTTTAGATCTGATGTTTTTAATGGATGTTGGAGAGGGAAACTTGGTTTTATGTCTGATGATATAGGTAAGAGAGTGGTCACTTAAATCATCAGGGAGGGTTCCTGAGTCATAAGTATGAGGAAGATGGTTAATGAGAATCCAGTCTAATAAGCTAGATTTCTTGTTGGATTTATTTATCCTGGTAGGGGAGGTAATGGTTTGGGAATACCCATATAGGTTTATATGGCTTGAGGGGAGGTTGCTGCAGAAGCAGGTCCAGTCAATATTTGTGTCACCTAGAATGATGGTTTCTTGAGGCAGGTTTTGGGATAGCCAGCAAAGTATATTTTCCATGGTTGCTATGTTATTACCAGGAGGTAGATATATACAAACGATATAGATGGATTTGACATTGTTAATAAGAAGTTTGGAGATAAGAATTTCTGCATTGGAGTCTAGAGGTGGTTTGCAGTTATGACTAGTTAATTGTAAGCTAGGTTTATATAGGATAGCAACTCCTCCACCTTTTTTGGAAGTTCGGTCTAGTCTTAGGATATTATATCCAGGTGGGATGATCTCATTGTCTTTGGTTGTAGGTTTTAACCAAGTTTCTGTTAAGCAGAGTATATCAAAGGAGTAGATTTCAGTTAGGGCTTGGAGTTGAGTTACTTTATTGTTTATACTGCGTATATTAAGATGAGCAATAAAAAGGGAGTTAGATTGTTTGAAAAAGGCTTGGGTAGGACATATTTTGGAGTTGAGGGGAGAAAAAGGAGTAGTTGGGGGCCCTGGGTTAAGGTGGATGTCACCATCCTTTAAAGAGAGTAGTAGGTTTAGATAGTATAGGTTATGGATTCTACTATAATGAGATAGACATTTCCTGGGGTTTAGGTTGTTGTATTTTGTGTGTTGTGTTCTATGATATTTAGGAAGTATGTAGTTAGATGAGAATGTTATATTAGCATGTGTAAATTGTAGATGTGAGTTTGGAAAGATGTTTTCTTTCTTGGGATAGTTTTGGATTGGGTCTAGTGGGTTTTCAAAGAAGGTGAATAGATGGGTGAGGATTAAAGGAGGTAGTAGTGAGATTGTTAGTAAGAGTGTGATAAAGGGTGGGATGTGTTGATTCTTCATTTTATGAGTAGATACTGGCTATTTGACGGTAGAAGCTTGAAATGTATTGGGAGGAGATGGGAGAGTGGGTAGTGTCTGTTGTGGATGGAAGGGAGAAGTGAAAGGGTAATATTAGTAGAAATAGGTAACAGGAGAGTGTGTAGGGTGAAAGGAGAGAGAGAAGAGTGTTTATGAAGAGGAAATGTAAGAACACAAGGTATGATAGGATTTAAGTGGGGAAAGGAAGATATGTGTTTGGAGAGTGATGGGAGAGGTAGGGGTGTGGTTGGGGAGTAAGTGGAGGAGGAAGAGGTGTGGTTTAGGAAGTATAAAGGTAAGGCCCTTGGGGGTGGGTGGAAATTGGGGGTAGGGAGGGGAACGGAGTGAGCCCGCAGGGCGAACAGAGCGGGTAGAAACAGATACTGAAACAGTCAAAGAAAAACAATCAGCTAGACTGAGTGTAGTGGTAGAATGGAGTAGAAATAGGGCTAAGGGAGTCTCTAGTCAGAAGGTTAGAGGTGGAAAGGAAAAACAAAGGAGAGAGAACTGGAGAGGTGTCAGTGGGCAGTAGAAATGAAGGAAGAAAAAAGTAACAGCTAAGTAGCACTTCGGGGACTGCTGAAGTTCAGAGCTGGGGAAAGGAGGTAAAAAAGAGAGAAAAAAAGGGGGGAGTAGTAAAATATCTGGAGATAGGGACGATTCTAGTATTGCAGGCTAGATTGGGAGTGATTAAGAAACGTAGCCTACAATAGGAGAGTGAGTCAAAGCGATAAAACAGGAGGGTATCTATACAGGTAGGAGGGATAGATAGAAAAGGTAATGTATGGGGGAAAAGCAAAGGCTGCTGGCTATCCTAGCTCAGGCCTAGGTATACATATATTTTAGTACAGTCAAAAGTAAGTATTTCTTGTAGGAATTATTCAGCAGACATACTTTACTGTTATCCTTGATAAGGGATTGTCGGCTTGATATGCAAGGAGGTGACCCGCTGATATGTGGAGAGGGTTCTTAGCTTCCTGCTGACTAGCACTAGAAGCCCTAGGTGGGTAGAGTTACTTAGGAGGCAGGAGAGACAAGATAGGGGGTAAGAGACATATAAAAAAAGCAAGATAGAACTTCACAAAATATTAGTATTCAAAGCCTGCCACAATTCTTGCAGTATCTAATGTACATTACAAAAATCCATGATGCATAGTGAGATTAACAGTCATACACAGGGACATAACAGCTGGTTAGCAGTAATACATAATTAAGACTTTGTTAGCAGCACTAAGATTATTGTTATATCAAATATATTGATATAAACAGCAGTTAAAACAAATAAAAACAAAATCTGTTCCAATTATCATCAGCAGCTAATCTAATGAAGTCAGACTAGGTAAGTACAAGTAGGGACTTTGCAGAGAGTAATAAACACATTATAGAGCTGTAGATAACAGCCAGTAAATATTGAAAACAGATTAAAGCAATTCTGTTCTATTCAGCAACAGCAGTGAATAGAAGTACATCAGAGAATGTAAATAAATTTAGAGCCTTGCCAGCAGCAATATAAGACAAGTTTAAAAAATAACAAATAAACAGCCCTTTTTATTAGTACTGTTGGAAGGGGTACATTTAGTCCTAGCCCTTTTACTTATCCTCTATGTGTATGTTTGTGTGATTAAAAACCCTTTACTGGCATTTAGGAGAGGAGGAGAATTTAAGAAAAATCCTCTTGGTAGTGTTATGTACATAGAGGCATTTCAGTAGCCTAATTTACAGTTAAAGTGAAGCAATTTGAAATTAGTTTACTACCAGGGTAGCTATTCCTAGTGGCAATGTGGGAAAATGCTATTTCTGAACAAACCATGCTTTCAGCTGGAATTAAACATATGGAATTAGTTTGGGAAGCATTCCACTCAACTGTCCAGATTTTCACAGAATGTCTAGATTTTTCCATCATAACTTTGGTCTATTCCTCATAAAACTTGTGTTCTCTAGCAAAACATTGAGGACTCAAGTCACTAAATAATGACACACACTTAAATTTCAGACTTTATATTTTTCAAAAAAATGCATGCAAAAGCAAAATCTGTTATTATAGTATCCTTTTACATTTATAAGAGTAATATTAAAATTTCTTTCCCCATTTTTGGGCTTTTGTCCCCCCAATTATGGCTTTGTCCAGGTTTCTTGCTCTAAGAGGTTGAGAGATATGGTGGTAATACTCCCAGATGAATTAAGTTAGTGTAGTAATAATGAGGGAGCAAATAAATGAGGGATTGAGATTAACTTGTGTTTAGTACGAGACATGGTTAACAAAGCTATTCAAAGGTGGGAGGTAAATGAAAGTGATACACTTACCATGATAGTAGATCCATGTTGTCTGATTTTCATCCAGTTCAACTATGGGTAGTCACATCCAACAGGCACTGATTCTGAAGATCTTCAATTCCAAGGCCCTGACTCCTCCTCTACCCATAATTGTCTGAGCTCCACCTCAATACCTCAGCTCAAGTTTATGCCCATTAGAAAATATATCGATAATACATGTATAATATCAATCATATAAACCCTGTCCAAAACTAATCCCAGAGTATAGGAAAGAAAACCTTGCACGGTTATAGGAAAAAGGCAGCAAGAACTGCTCATAGACAGGTTATGCCAGAAAAAAAAAAAAACATTTATTAGAAGCCTACATGTGACAATTTGGAAGGTGCTGGTGGGAGGGAGGTTGACCTGGACAAAAATCAGACAACATGGATCTATAGTTTTGGTTAGTGCATCACTTTCATATCCAGTGTTTTCTATTTTCATCCAGTTCAACTTTGGGACAGATTCCCCAGGCATACAGGCCCGAGTGGTGACAATGAAGGATATTCTTGAGGGATGTGGAGCCAAAGGAGGAACATGATCTTGATTGTTAATCCAGTTTATGAGATACAAATGTATGAATTGTTGACCAAGTAGCAGCTGCACAGATATCAACTGGTAGTCTACTAGCAAGGGCTGTTGAAGTAGTCACTGCCCTTATGTAATGAAGCTTAGGTTTAGATTGTAAAGAACCCCCCTTTTACTGTAAACAAAAGAAATAACCATCTAGACAGAGTCACTTTAACCAGTGCCTTGCTGAAGTTGGGTGTTGAAAATGCCACAAACAATTGATCTGATCGATGACTGCACAGCATACGAAGAGTGGATTCACCTTTGTTGTAGACTCTCAGAAAGAAGACTAGTAGCTTTATTAACTGATTTAAACTAGTTTCAGATGCCACCTTAGGAAGGTGCAGTAGTCCTTAAGGAAACTCTGTCTTTGTGAAAGATAAAAATAGGGAGGTTTGCAGGAAAGTGCTTGCATCTCTGAAATCCATTTGGCTGATTAACTGCCACCATAAAACTGTTTTTCAGGATAGGAATTTTAGATCAAACGATGCAGCCAGTTCAAAATGAGGTTGAATCAGTGCTTGTATCATGATGGTAATTTCCCATGGAGGCACCTGGTCTCTGACAGAAGGCCGTCGGAGAAAGGTTCATTTTAAAAAGGTTTCAAAAAAGCTTTAGAGATTCATAAAGAAGCTACATAATTGTCATTCTGGTTGATGTAGAAACTTGAGATAGCTGCCATGTGTACTTTGATAATTGAAAACTGGAGCCATTGTAGAAAATTTCCAACAAGACTTCAAAAATGTAATGAACAAGAGCAGAGATCAGGGCAAAGTAACTGCTGCATTTATTGTTTAGGTAGGATGTGTAAAGGTCACAGCAAGGTAGGTCCCAGTAACTGAAAATCAAAGTTGTCACTGCTGAATTGAGAGACCACTCATGAGACATCAAGATAGATCTGCTCAACCTGTCCACTAGTACATTAGATGACCCCAAGATATACATTGCTATTAGAAAGTGTTGAGAAGATATCGCCCATTGTTAGACTCTCATGGCTTCTTGACACAAGGGATAGGAGCGAGTTCCTCCTAGTTTGTTGATGTACCAGACCACTGATGCATTGTTCATTTATACTGATATCATACCCCTGGTGAGGACATCCTGAAAGGCCTGCAATGCTAGAAGGACTGCTCTCATCTCCAGGACACTAATATAAAGACTGACCTCTATGTTTGACCAGTGCCCTGGACGGTTTTCCCTTTGAAATGCCTCCCCCATTCTAAAAGGGACATATCCATCATCACAACCACCACTGGAGGGCGGTAAGGAACAGACGTCTTTGTATGACAGAATGAAGTTACTGTTTCAGGGCTTAGTTTGAGCTTTTTCATTGGTTCAGGCTCAGTTGGAGTTTCTTCATCGGTTTCCTTGTATTAGACCAGCTGAATCCATTTCTGATTGTGGCTCGAGCACTGAAAATCAGGACATCTTTTTTTGGAGAAGCGCCCCTGTACCATTGTGGCAGGAAAAATACAGTAGAATTAACTAATTAAAGGTTACTGGTTCAGGGCTTAGTTTGAGATTTTTCATTAGTTCAGGGCTCTGTTTGAGCTTTCTCATTGATTCGGGGCTCAGAGCTTTTTCATCAATTTTCTTGTATTAGTTGCTTTGCTCTTTAGAAATGGGAACACTAAGTTCATTTTTACTACTGCATTTGCTGCACTTTGACTGTATTTCACACCAACTGCTGCTTTTATTTAATTTAAGAAAAGATCTGTTCTGCTGGGCTGCTGTTTTACTTATTTAACTTAAGGAAAAGAAGTGTTTCTGCTTTTACTTTGTGTTCCATTGCACTTCTGTTGGCCGTAGCATAGATTGGATTCAGACCGGCTGAATCCATTTCTGATTGTGAATCGAGCACTGAAAATCAGGACATATTTTCTTGGAGAAGCCCCCCTGTACCTTGTGGCAGAAGTACAGTAGGACTAACTAATTAAAGGTTACTGGTTCAGGGCTTAGATTGAGCTTTTTCATTGGTTCAAGGTTCCATTTGAGCCTTTTCATTGGTTCAGGGCTCAGTTTGAGCTTAATCATTGGTTCAGGGCTCAGTTTGAGCTTTTTCATCAGTTTTCTTGTATTAGCTGCTTTGCTCTTCTTTGCCCATAGTGCACCATCACACACTGCTGTGCAGGGGTGGGCACCATTGGCAGTTATAGACACAAACTTCTTGCTTGTCAAATTTTCCTTAACACAGTGTTAGTGTGCCTTTTGAGGTCTCTCAAGGTCCTGCTCCACTGTCAGGTGGAACACTAACCATAGTCTCTGAGGTACCATCACAAGTCTCATCTATTAGCCCTTCTTTATTTAGATCTCTTCATCTGTCCATCTACCTTACCTGGTCCTTCCTGTCCTCTTCCTGTCCTGAACACTTTGATTTACCTTGCACTATGGATGGACAATTTCCCACAGCTTCTCCAGCCAGCTCAGTCAACATAGGCATCCTGAGGCAGTGTAGCAATTGCCTCATGTACACTGACAACCTTCTTCTTTTAGTTCACGCAAATTCAACATGTGAGAGATGCATCTATATTAAGAACCTAGAATCCATGCTGTCTCATACATCTGTCAGTATATCTGACAGGGAGCAGGTTGTCAGCACACAGACCTCACCTCCTTCATGATCCAAACCAACAACACACATAACTACATATGCGGAGGTCCTTATCAAAAACCTACCTAAACATCACAGACCTCCCATACACAAGCATGTTTTACATAATGCATCCTCTGCTAAACACCGTATACATAATAGCTACACAATATACATAACAGCTCACGCACCAGTGTCTCACCAGACAAACCCCTAAGGCAAAACACAAAACCAAACATCTTAGTCATAGGCTACTCCATTGTGAGACACACGGATGTCCCATTCACTAGGTTGGATAAGGAAAAGTTCACAGTCAGCTGTCTGTCAGGTGCCAGGATCCGACCCATCACACAAGCACTCAAGTCTCTCAACAACAATTACTGTTATGACTCCGTCATAGTTCATGTTGGTGTGAAAGATTTGAGATGTACCTCAATGGACTATATGAAAAGAGACATGACTGAGCTCTCTGATTATGTCTCCCAGGCAGGTATGTCCTTAGGCTTAAGCAGCATTTTACCTTCATCCAGGATGATGCTTCAATACAAACAAAAAATGATTGACTTCAATAATTGGCTTAGTTTCTGGTGTCATTCTAAGGGGATCCAGTACCTGTCAGCCTAGAATGACATGATTGACAGACCTCGATGCTTTGCCAGAGATGGTCTTCATCTGTCACCTCTGGGATTTTGGCTACTGGCTAAGGCTCTTGCCACCCCCCCACCCCCCAGTGCCTTTTTTAGTCAGTGTCACAAGAACAAAACTCCCAGCATAATATCACCATCAAAAAACAAACTCAAGGTTATGTTACTCAAAAGTAGGAGTCTAAATCTGAAACTGCACTCATTGGAAGCAGTCCTGACTTACTTTAGAAGATGCTGACATCTGTGCAGTCAAGGAGACCTGGTTTAAGGCTGCAAAAAACACCCCAGCCTTATTGAGTTACAATTCCTTCCACACATTCAGACCTCAAACTGAAAGTGTGAGAACTAAGGGAGGTGGTGTATCAATATTCATAAAAGACAAATACACCTCTAGACTGGTTAAACAGAGCAATTCCCATTAATTACTCTGAGTGCAATTAACTAAGACCCCTCTTCAAATCGCTGCCAGCTGTCGGACCCCTTCCATGAACAATGACACCCACTCAGCCTACCTTGATCTACTTGGGTCAATGAAGTTACAACCAATAACCCTGGTTTTGGGTGACTTTAATTAACTGTCCACTGAGTGGGTTTATTATACATGTACTAACACCCTCATCCAAAGGTCCCTGGACTTCATTAACTCCAAAGCCCTAGATCAGCTGGTTGACACCCCCACAAGGGGTCAAACATTCTGAATCTGGTGCTCACCAACATGAGGGATCACTGTACCACCCCAAGTGTGCTGCCCTCCCTGGTGAGGTCTGACCACAAATCAGTCTCATTGGCAGTAACAATAACAGCTCCCCCCAGCAGCAACCAGACTAAAAAATTTTTCCAAGGCCAATTATGACCTCTTACGTGAAGGCATAATTAGCGTCATACCCTCTCCCCTCATTGATGGAGAGGTTACCTATGGTGGGATGTACACTAATATTTATACGAGCATCTATAAAATTCTATTAGCTCTGCTGTATTTGATGGGACCAAAGTAAGATCCTCAAGGAAGAAGAAATCCACCTGGTGGACATCAGACATTAATAGGCTATATAATAACAGTAAGAAATTGCTGTCTAAAAGTAGGAAGTTATGGTCTCAAACCTGGAAGCACTCCTTCCTCAACTTAAATAGGCAAATAAGATATCTTGTAAAGTCCTCTAAAGCTATTTATGAATCCAAATTAGCATCCCTAGCTAAGGAAAATCATAAGGCATTCTTTAGCTGCATCTGAAACCTCAAAGAAAAATCCCAGATTTGCACAGAACTTGTAGTTAATGGTACTACAATCTACAGAACAGGTGGCTATAGCCAACCTGCTCTAGCTGACAGGTTCAGTGCAAACTTCACTCCCCTGTCCCCGTCACATATACCACAAAGCATCCCTACCACTTGTTCCCCACCTAGTATCCCCAAGTAGCAAGTCTTAAATGCCTTCTCCAAAGCTAAAAACAGCCTCAATGGGACCAGACAACATCCCAGACTGTGTTCTTAATGGAGTAAAACAAGAATTAGCAATACTGCTGGGTACATTGTTCAACCACAGCCTTAGTACAGGTTTCGTTCCTGCTGAATGGAGCTTTGCATAAAGTGGGTGTATCCACGGACCCCAGGAACAATAGACCCATAAGCCTAACCAGCTTTATCTGCAAACCATGGAGCTCATCATCATGGACCTTATCAACAAAGATATAGGTAATCTTCAAACACTCGACTCTACCCAGTTTGGCTTCGTCAAAGGGAGATTGTGCCTGTTAAACTTGATGGACTCCTTCAAGACCATCACCAAAGCCCTTGATGAGGGGAAAACTGTCCATACAGCCTACATGGACTTAGCCAAGGCCTTTGACACCATCCCCCACTCCGGTATTATTGACAAACTCACCCAGCTGGGTATCAACCCATACATTGTCAGGTGGTTTGAAAAATGGTTCACCAGTATAATTCATACAGTCAAAATAGGAGATTCTACCTCCTCCAGCAGACCAGTAAAAAGTGGTGTTCCACAAGAGTCTGTTCTGGAACCACTACTGTTCAGAATTTACTTCTCTGAAGTACAAGCAAAAAAAAAAAGCAGTCATGTTCTTACCATAATGTTCCATCTATACTGTTCATTTTCATTCATCCTCAACATATGGGACTTGGATCCAACTCGGCTGCCATTTCAGCTCCTGGAAGCCTACAAACTCTTGAGAGCTCCTCCCTACCCACAATGCCCTTGTATCCATTCCCTTCAGATAATCCATATAGCTTGATAAAGAGGAAGACATAGAAGAAATAGGAAACCATAGAAGTTGTCATCACTGGAGTTCAACACCTTAGGAACATGATGTGCTGAATGTGTCCTCATATACATGCTTCTTCCTACAGGAGAGGGGTTAGGAGGGCAGGGAGTTAAGGATGAATGAGAATGAACAACACAGGTGGAACATTATGGTAAGAATATAACTTCTTTATCTGATGCTGTCAATTTTCATTCATCTTCAACATATGGGACAGAGTCCCCAGCTACCTGAGCCCTGGGTGGACCCTAAGAAAGGATGTTCCTGAGAATGGCCATACCAAAGGACGCTCTTCCCCTTGAGACCAGATCCAATTTGCAGTGATTGATAAAGGTATGTGGATTTGACCAAGTAGCAGCTGCGCAAATATCATCCATAGAAGCTCTAGATAGGAATACAGTGGAAGTTGCCACAGATCTAGTAGAATGAGCCTTGACCTGTCTCTGGAGGGGAATATTCATTTTGTTGTATATGAAGGAAATACATTCCAATATTCATCTAGCTAGAGATACTTTAGTGACAGCTTCCCCCCAATCTATAGTGTGCAAAGGAAATAAACAGTTGGTCTGATTTCCTTAAATCCTTTCTATGGTATAAGTAAAAACGTAACTGCCTGTGCCCATCAAGTGAATGTAACAAGTATTCTCCTTTGTTACTGAAATTTGAAATACAGGAAGGTTAATGGTCTGGTTAATACTGGAGTCTGATACCACCTTTGGTAGAAAGGAAGCATTGGTATCTAAGGTAACCCAATCCTTATGAAGGACTAAGTAAGGAGGTTTCCAGGATAAAGCTTGAAGTTCTGATATGTTTCTGGCCAAAGTTACAGTAACCATAAAAGCTGTCTGCCAAGATAGAAATCTTAAATCATGTTTGGCTGCAGGTTCATAAAGAGCCTGAGTCAGGGCTTGCAGTACTAGATTTAGATCCCATGGGGGAAGAGGGTCTTTAAAAAGGGGTCTGAGCAAAAAAGTACCCTTCAAATATACTTTACAAATTTATGAAGAAGCCAAAGAAGAATTCTGAAATCCCACATGGAAATTTAAAAATGATGCCAGCTGAACTTTAATTGTAGATGAACTTGCTCCTTCATTAAACAACCCAGCTAGAAAATCAATGACCACGTGTATAGGAGCTGTAAAGGTGTGTCTTGGAATGAACGCTGAGATTTTTGAACCACATTTTACAACCTCCCCATTGATTCCTTGAAAAGGTTCATTGGGAGGTTGAAAAATGTACTCCAATGGCAGACAAGGTCTTTCCATCTTTCTCACACCTGGAAAGTGTTTCTTTCACCGTGGGTAAAAAAAGCAAAGATCCATCAAATAGAGCACTGACGAAAGACTGAAAGGCTCAGCAAAATCACACAAATGCATCCAGGCATGCCTCCTGATGGATATGCCTGAACCTGTCACCCTTGAGGTGCCTTCTGTTGTGTTGGAGATGTGCCTCATGGATGAGTTCACAATGAATTGTAAGGTAGTCCACTGAGGGGCCACAGACGTTTGGGCTCCTTCAATAGTGGTCCTAGTTAATGAGTTGGAAAGTTTGTTAAGTAGATTCCTTTGCAATTTCCTGAAGTGGACTATCCCTATTATGGGGGTGGACAGAACTCTCTTCAGCAAGTTCCTTTTTGGTGACCGCTGCCACAACCATGGCAACTGGTACGCCCTTACTCCAGTACTGCCTTTCTATTGGAGGTGCTATAATTCTGTTTGGTCTCTTCAGGATGAGTTCATTCGAGTCAGGTTCCTTCTAAGCCTTTCAACAAATTAAGTCCACTAATTTGTCAGCTGGTGGAGCTATCCCGGAGGTAGATGGGTCAGTCCTAAAAGCTTCTACATATATTGAATCTTCAGGAGATGGGTTGTGGACAGACCAGCCACCCTTTTGTTTTAGGAGTTCAAGGATGTCTCCAAAGGAGACGTCATCGGGTGGTGATTTGGGAGACCCCTCTCCCTCATCAAAGACTGTGTCAGTGGTGAGAGACTCTTGGGGTGAGTCCAGGTTTTTCCTCTTACACCATCTCTTCCTAGAGACTTACTTGGTGGGATGGTCCAAGGAAGTATTGGAAGAGGTAAGAATCCCAGACTGGGTAGACTAGTAGCTCTGGAATAGCTGCCCCAGTGGCGTAAAGTGGTGAAGATGACATGACAAAGTCAGTTGGTGGTCAAGGGTGGAGCCGAGAGGGAAGGACCCACCTAATCTGAAGGTGCACAAAAGACCTCTTCACCACCTCAAAGGCTGACCTCCCCAGGGAGGAGGAAAACAAGAGAACAGAGCGAGGGAGTCCCTGGTCCTCCAGCACCCCCTTCCCCGCAGGCTGTCCACCTGAGGAGGAATCTAGAGCAGAACTATCAAACACCAAAGCTCTAAATGGGAGAGAAGACTCCAAGAACCTCGGAGTCGACTGAACCCTCTTAGATCTGATGTGGAAGCCTCGGCTCTGAGAGCCGTCCAGATCCAAAAAGGTCAGAGCTGAGGAACTCAGAGTCACTGTTGGATCTGAAGAGACCAACTTCTTTGGATCCAACACAGATGGTCCCGGAGTACTCGGATCTGATCATTTTGATCCTACATGTTGAGTAAGAGGAGGAGTAGATGGTGGTGGAAGTCCCAGATCTGATAGGGTAGGAACTATAATGGCACTCTTCTGATGTTGTTCTGTGACCAGTTCCCTCACCATCCTTGCCATGTCTGCCTCAGTGAGAGTTTTGGAATTGCAATAGGACACAATAGACTATGGCCTAGAGCACCTGTGCAGAAAGGTAGTGGGCTTTGGATCAGAAATTGTCTTTGTCTTAGGGTCTGTGGATGCCATTTTCATCAGATCCAAAGATTTCTGAGGCATCGGTGAAGTCAGATCCAACCTAGTCACTTTCCCCGTGGATTATGAAGAGGGTGGAGCCTCAGCTGATCTGGACCTCTTTGTATGGTCCCTCGGCTTAGAGGAAGTTGATGGTTGGACCCTAGAAATGGCTTGGAGAAGGTGGAGGGTAACATCCCTTTCAAAATTAACAACTTATTTTTCCTTTCTGTGAGAGCCCTAGGATTGAAGGCCTCACAGATGTCACACTGCCTATTTAAATGTTCAGGTCCCATGCAGCAGAAACACAAGGAATACCCTTCCAAAAAAGGCATCTTATGACCGCATTTAGGACACTTTTTAAATCCTTTCTCTGACGTTTTCATGCACAGAAAAAAAACCTGTGAACGAGGAAGTAATTGACAGTTATAGACAGCATTATCAGTTGCAGACACACACACACACACACACACACACACACACACACACACACACACACACACACACACAAACACACACATACACATACACAAATGCACGCGCACACACAAACTGCAAGGGCAGAGAAGAAAGTTTTAGGAAGTTTTTAGATAAATTTGTCAGTTCAGATTAGATAGATTTTATATATATATATATATATATATATATATATATATATATATATATATATATATATATATGGGTCTACTTTGGTAGACTGAACTTTTACTTACCTAACACTCACTTGCCCTAGACAAAAACACCGACAACTACAGAACACCGACTTCGCACGTGAGGTAAGTAATTTGCTTGGCTATCCCGATCAAAAAAAATTAACAAAACTAAACTAAACCCACAAATGTGCTGGATTTCACCCCCCACACCCCCCTAACTAAATATACTAACTCCAAGGTTGCATTACTGCGAGGGGTAAGGGGCAAAGTTTAACAGGATGGCCAAGCAGTTACTTACCTCGCGTGCGAAGTCGGTGTTCCGGATGTTGGTCTTCTGAAGTTGTTGGTGCTTTCGTCTGGTAAGCCTCAGTGTTAGGTAAGTAAAAGTTTGGTCTACTGAAGTAGACCCATATATATATATATATATATATATATACATATATATACATATATATATATATACATATATATATATATATATATATATATATATATATACATATATATACATATATATATATACATATATATATATTATATATATATATATATATATATATATATATATATATATATATATTATGGTATGAAGAAAAAATATACCACAGAAAAACAGTACCTAGAAAAGGGAAAAGAGAAATCAGGGCTATAGGCAGAAATACACAGAAAAAGACATAGTAAAGAGAAAAAATAAAAGTTTTTCAAAAGACTTATCTCACTGAAAACGATGAAACTCCACAGCAGTCAGCAACCACGTCTGGAAGCGAAGAGTGGCAAACAAGATCTGAAGGGAATGGGGACAAGGGCATTATGAGCAGGGAGAAGCTTAAGAGTTTGTAGGCTTCCACGAGCTGAAATAGAGGCTGAGTCAGATTTGAGGGTCAGATACGAGTCCCATATGTTGAGGACAAATGAAAATTGACAACATCAGATCAAAAGGTCTGATGACTGCAAACTAGGAGCGCTCATTCAATCCCTAATAATGTCAATATTCTGCACAGACTAATGACTGGTGCCAAAGTCATGGACATAAACTCAATGCTAAAAAATGCATTATCATCCCTTCAGCAAGGGCGATGTTCATGCAACATACTACATAAACAAAAATACCTTAAGCACACAATCACTGGTGAGTGACCTGGGCACGCAGGTTGATAGTAACCTTACCTTTCATTACCATGTATCCACAGTAGTTAGAGGGGCATTCTATATTGCTCTCCTCATAAGTAAGGGAACTGCCTCCAGAAAAAAGGATGTTATAATCCCCCTGTGCTCTTCCCTCATCAGGTCAATAACAGAGTATAATGCTCCCCTTGGTATGTACCTCTCCAAGCACCTGAAGCAATTGGAGAAATCACAAAGGTTTCTTACAAAGAAAATTCAGGGTCTCCAGCATGTCATACGTGGACAGACTGAAATCACTGTCATACAGACTGTTCAGAGGTGACCTGCACCTTCCATTTAAGGCAATCTTAATGGAAATGCTACACATTCACATGTCAAATGGTACACGTTTCACATGCTTAAAGGACCTTAACTTGGTACATCAATAGGACTTGCTGGAGGGACAAATTTGTCTCGCAAAGGTTACCTTATCTCTGAAACAGATTTCCAAGCTATGTTAAGCAGAGTCCCTCTTTGACCCTATTTAAGCATAATTTGGATGACTGGATGGGAAACCATAAATTCATCCCAGAGTTTCCACGTACATGTCTCTTAGATTGGGGTAATAGGTGCTGATTGATCTACTCATAAAAGATACTCTTGGGAACATGGGATAACTTGGTTAGGCTTGTAAGGGCCCTGGGGCCATTAGCCTAGTAACCTCCTATGATCTTATGATTTACCTATGATTCACCAGGATATGTGTTGCCTGCAAATTTGAGTGAGTTAAATATACTGGCATGAAGTGGATGGTAAAACTGGGACCTTTGCACTGCTAGGGTCCACTGAAGCACTGTCATGTAAAACGTGGCCAATGAAACCATGAAGATTGTGGACACAATTAGACTCATAAGGAAAGGAATTAGTCTCATCAGCAGAGAGTGGTGATGGAGAACTTGCATTGCAGTGAGGTGCAGGGAGAGTACCCTGGAGTTTACTAGGAATTGGGATCTAAATCAATACCAACATATAAATAAAGCATGGTGTAGGGACAGGTTTATAACCCAGAGAATGCTGAACTTGTGGAATAAGTTTTCTCTTGTCTATTAGGCAACACGATTCACTGACTTATTTTAAAGGTAGGCTTGGTCGGTGGATGGGTACCCATGCATACACCTGACTAAATAGTCTTGTAAGATTGTATGAGTCAATGATTCCATGGTTATAATAAGTTCAGAGATGTGAAGCCACTGCATTGGGGGTAGTGGTGGTATAGGAATCTTGTTCTCCAGAAAAAGTCATGTCATTTAGGGATTCAACTGCTTTGTATTTGACTGACTTGCTTTTTTGACTAATTTGCTTCTATCGATTGATAAACATCTGAAACAGAGTACATGTACATAGGTACACTGCAAGTTAGAGTCTGAGGATGCTGTAGATCAATGTGTGTGTATGTACCTTTAAGAAGCTATCCAAGGGCTTGCACGAGTGTATAAATACTGAGCACATGCAAGTCTGACTGCCAATTTGTAGTAAGCTGTAGAGATGTAAGCATGTATGTATGTAAAGTCTGTTTGTTAACTAGTTTGATTATATTTTATGATGCTGCTATCCATCCTGATGTGTTTCTATGTATTAAAGCATCTAAACAAAATACCCTGCCTGCTTCTCATCTATGTTAGCGAGGGACAAGCGACATTGTGTCAGAAGCGGCATGCCTAAAGGACTTGAAGCCAGGATGGAATCCAAATTCTTCAGTTCAAGATCGAGAGGCATTTAGCTGAAACTGAAGGAATACAGAGGAGTGAATCATCCCTACAATGGGCATACTTCGCAAAACAAGTCAGAAGAGAATTTCAGATATTAAAACTGGCTCAGCACTATTTCTTTTTCGCAAAATATGAAATGAAGCATACGGAACATTCTAAATGATATTTGCATAAACTAATATGTCCGATATTGATAAAAATATTTGAATTACTATGGAAACTGTTTGAAATAAAGTCTGAATTACATAAAATGGATAAAATAAAAGGAAACGACCGCATTTTCACTAAGCATGTATTTTTCATATTAATCAAAGATATCTGAGTTATCAGAAGTGTATAAAGTGTTCGTATGTTTGTGCAGTATTACAGTAAAGTTATTTCACAGAATACAGCTATTACAGAGCATATTTCACAAAGTACAGTATTTCAAAGAGTTTATTGTGCATCTGAATATTATTACAAGCTCACAGAAGAGTTTGTTCGTACATAATTACAAGGACCATATTTTCAGTGTATGCGCAAGCACATACTTTGTGGGCATGGCAGACAGATTTCGAAAAACCAGTGCACTTGTGTTTGACAATAATATTGCAGAGAACTGGAGAGTGTTTGAGCAAGAGTATGACATTTTCATACAGGCTGCATTTTCTGAGAAAGATGACCATACAAAGGCATTTAGTCTGCTTAATTTGGCTGGGTCAGAGACCATTGAAAGGGAATGTTCATTTGTGTATACACCTGCTATCTATACAGGAGAGGGGGAAAACCATCATATTGTTGTACAGGCTTGAAAAGGGAGGACCCTTAGTGCTTAAAACGTAAATTTAGAGAAATGTGTTACCCCCACACAAATGTTACAATGGAAAGGCACTTATTTTATACAAGGGATCAAAAAAGCCTGGTGAATCTTTTGCAGGATATATAACTAATTTGAGAAACAAAACTAAAATGCACAGATTTGGTGATTTAAGGGATGAGTTGATAAAGGACAGACTTGTGTGTGGTACTAAAGATGATGCTGTGAGAAAGATTTTGCTTCATGACAGTGATTTAACTTCGAACAAGGCCACTGAGACTTGTCAAATATATGAGCTCACAGAAAAGTACACAAATATGCTTACAAATGAGAATGGCTCTAGAAGGCACAGTGACAAAGCTCCTGTTGATAGTATGCAGCACGTAGTTAAAAGAAACAGGCCCAATCATATTGCAGTAACTGTAGCCCCTGCAGCACTCACTGTTAAACCCCAGAGCTTTCTAGGAAATTCCAGTGCTCACACAGTCTCAGTGAAGTATAACAGTAAGTCAGCAAACTCAAAGCATGGGCCCCAACCCAGTTGCATTGCCAACTGTTGTAATTGTGGTAGAAATCATGAATCTAAAAGGGAAAAATGTTTAGCTTTTGGTCAACAATGCTACAAATGGAATCATTTCAAAAGGTTTTGGAAATCAAAAGGCCCACGTTCTTTTATTAAAAGGGAATGTTTTAAGAAACGAGTTGATCAATTAGAGACCTGTAACCCTACTCTTTATATGGATGGTGTGTTAGTGCTTTATGAAACAGTCAATGCAGTAGATTTAAGGGCAAAGAATTAAATATTTTGTACTGTTCGGATAAATGGCAAACCCATAGAGCTCAAAATTGACACAGGTTCCAAGTGCAATGTTACATCAGCAGAAACATTTTCTAGTGTGTCATGGCAAAAGGTTTGATTTGGCAAAGTGTGTGAAGCTAGTTGCTTATGGAAGTGAAGAAATTCAGACTGCAGGATCAGTAGTGCTTTCATGTTACTCTGCTGGGAGATGCTATGACTTGTTATTTTATGTGGTCAAGAGGCACAGCCAGTCATTATTAGGGCTCAGAGACAGTTTGAAAATGGGACTGCTTTCATTTAACAAAGAAGTCCATCATATTAGCTTAAAAGACCACTACTCTAAATTTGCCCAGTACATTTTTTTTTACCTATGCTGATCTTTTCAAAGGCAAATTAGGGGAGCTTCCAGTTGTGTACTCCATGAAGTTAGACCCAGATGTAAGTCCAGTCATCAGGCCAACAAGGAAAGTTCCAATAGCTATGCATGACCGAGTCAAAGCCAAGCTAGATAAAATGGTGCGACAAGGTGTGACTTGTCTAGTTGTAACTCGAATTGAATGGGTATCTTCCACGGTGGTAGCTCATAACAAAAGCTCAGATGACATCAGAATATGTACTGATCCATGGGATTTGAATAAAGCACTAAAAAGATATCATCATCCTATCTGCACAGTCGAAAAAGTCACAGCTCTTAAGCCAAGTGCCATAGTTTTTTCTGTCTTAGACACAAAGAGTTCATATTGGCAAATTCAACTTGACAAGAAATTCTCATTGCTAACTACTTTCAGTACTCCATTTGGCAGGTACAGATTTTTGAGAATGCCATTTGGGATAAATTCTGCAAGTTAAGTCTTTCAACGTGAAATGGAGCAACTTTTTACTGGGTATCCTTGTGCTATTATAGTAGGCAACATATTAGTAGGAGGTAATGGTGAAGCTGAGCAAGACAGAAACCTCGGAAAAGTTCTGGAAAGGGCATGTCAGGTGAATCTTAAGCTCAATCCACAGAAATGCAAATTCAGGCTACAAGAGGTTACTTATGTTGGTCATTTATTTACTAGTTCAGGCCTATGACCAGACCCTTCAAAGCAAACAGCCATTTTCGAGATGCCAGCTCCAGATACTGTTCAAGTCCTGCAACGTTTTCTTGGCATGGTTAACTATCTAGGCAAGTTCATTCCAAACGTGAGCCAAATTTCAATACCACTCAGAGAGCTGACATAAAGATGTATCATGGTCTTGGTTAGAGCAACACCAAAGTGCATTTGATATTGTGAAACAGAGAACTGCTAGTTCACCAACTCCCAGATACTATGATGTTCATAAACCAGTTACTCTTCATGTGATGCTTCATTGTTTGGTATTGATACAGTCATTCTACAAGAGGGTCAATCTGTTGCCTATGCATTGAGAACTCTTACCCAAACTGAAATACAGCATGCCTAGATTGAGAATGAGCTTTTGGCAATTAGTTTTGCATGTTTGAAGTTCCATGATTATGCTTATGGTAGACCTATCCAGATCGAAACAGACCACCAACTTCTAGTCACTATCTTGAGAAAGTCTATGCATTCAGCTCCAGCCAGACTGATACTGAGATTGCAAAAGTAGAATTTCATTCTTGTCTACAAGAAAGGCAAACTTCTTTATCTTGCTGATACCTTGTCCAGATCGCAAAGAAACTCCACTGAACACCATAAGAATGAGAACCTTGATTTTGAAGTGATGGAAGTGAGAAATTTTTCTTCCACACAACTTGATGAGTTGAGAGATCACACAGTCACAGATCCAGTTTTCCAAAGGCTCAACCACTTTATCAATCAAGGATGGCCATCAAAGCAATCTAGTCTATCTCAAGAAGTGCAACCTTATTTTCCATACAGAGATGAGATTTTATCTGACAATGTTATCATTATGAAAGGTCCGGAAGTAGTTGTTCCAAAGTCCTTGCAACAAGAGTACATTACTATCTTGCATCGTGGTCACCCAGGAGCCAACTCTACCAAAAGAAGGGTGAGAGGACTAGTATTTTGGTCACCTATGTCACAAGATATTGAGAGAGCACTTTCATCTTGTTCCATGTGTAATAGTACAAAGCCACATCAACAGAAGGAACCACTTCAGCTAAACCAGATTCCTGAACTCCCTAGGTCGACAGTAGCCACCATGTTCGACTGGAATGGTTAACATTATTTGGTGTTAGTAGACTCTTACTCCAACTGGTTTGAGATTGACCTACTTCCTAACCTAGCACTGAGTACTGTCATTACTAAGATGTAGCTTCATTCTGCAGTGCATGGAAGTCCACACGAAGTTGTTTCTGACAATGGCAAGCAGTTTACAAGCCAATAGTTCAAAAGATTTGCTGAAGAATGGGACTTCACTCATGTTACGCGTAGCCCAGAGTATCCGCAGTCAAATGGTTTGGCAGAACATGCAGTTCAAAATGGAAAACAGTTACTAGAGAAATCAAAACAAGATAACAGTGATGTTTTCCTGAATCTCTTGAATCTCAGAAATGTTCCTCATGATAAACATCTTGGTTCACCTGCTCAGAGACTTCTGTTGAGACAAACCAGAACCACAATACCAATCAGTAGTCAATTGTTGGTTCCATGTGTCAAGAACAATGGGTCAGCAAAAGCCCACTCTGTTGAAGAAGCGCCTAACCCAGAAGTCCTACTACAATATGACCAGCAAACCACTCAATCCATTATGAGAAGGAGAAGTGGTAAGGATGCAAATGCCCAAAGGTTATGATTGGATCGATGTCTTGAAGAGTATTTGCCCAGAGCCAAGATCATACACTGTAGAATCACAAGGAGCAGAGTTTCGGCAGAATCAGAAATATTTGAGACCAGTGTCCGAGCCTATGCCACAATATTGTTTTTACAAAGGGCAATCTTTTTAAGAGGAAGGATGTAGATCAGTGTGTGTGTGTGTGTGTGTGTGTGTGTGTGTGTGTGTGTGTGTGTGTGTGTGTATTTGTATGTACCTTGAAGAAGCTATCCAAGGGCTTGCACAAGTGTATAAATACTGAGCATGTGCAAGTCTGACTGCCATTTTGTAGTAAGCTGTAGAGATCTAAGTATGTATTTATGAATGTAAGATCTGTTTGTTAACTAGTTTGTTTATATTTTATGATGCTGCTATCTATCCTGATGTGTTTCTATGTATTAAAGCATCTAAGCTAAATAGCCCGCCTGCTTGTCATCTATATTAGAGAGGTACGAGCGACAGATGCTAACCAAATACAGAGTTTCTAAGACATAACCTTATATAAAAATACTGTAGGAAGGCGTTTACATCTCTTCTTCTTCCATTTCCTCCTCCTCCCCTCCTCACAAACACACAGACACACACACACACACACACACACACACACACACACACACACACACACACACACACACACACACTGAGCAGTCAGGGAGACGTGTTTGGTGGTATACTGTTGACCTAAGAGTCTTTTTTTCTTCCTTTGGTCCTGTAACTGCAAAGAAATCAGGTGTCATTAGTACTCTTCCTTGATCTCGGGGTTTACAGTATGAGGGATAACCCCACCTCCTCTGCTGCACCCCCCCCCACACACACACACACACACACACACACACTCACACACACACACACAAACACACACAAACACACACACACACACACACACACACACACACACACACACACACACATACACTCACACTGACAGCTGAGTTACTTTTTTGAGAGTGGTACTGGAAGGTGGTGAGAAGATGGTAATACTGCTGACATGGATTTTTTTGCATTACACTTTAACTCTGCCCTTGCATGCCGTGTAGTGCTTCTTGGTGGACATTAACATAAGCACAGAGGTGGAGCTGTCTCCATTTCCACAGCGATGTCCTCCTCAAATGTCCTACTCACCACATCAGTTCACTAATGCCTTCTGTCAGCAGCATTTGTCTACACATGGGACAATAATCCCAAGCACACTCCAGTACCTTCCTCACACCCTCCTCCCAAAGGAGGCATGCAGGCATATGCCTTCCATTTCTCCTTCCCAGTTGGCACTTCCAGTGCCTGGCTGCTAAATAAACCCAGGTTGCCTGGGTTGTAGTTTGGGCTTTGTCCTTGTATGCCACAGAGCTGAATTCACTGAATGTCGAGTTTAAACCATGGAGGCTTGTCATCCTGGATTGTATTACATTAGGTTTAATGTGTCTGTTTCATTTCATAAATGGCTGATCTGTCCTGGGGAGAAGCTGTTGATCTGGCAAAGAGGAGGGGGGGTCCTTCATATGGGGTAGTATTGGAGCATGATTAAAATATTTCTAAATAGAAAATTGGGAAAATTAAGATAAATAATGTAGAATAATTTCAGACAATGATGATTTCACTTAACTGAAAAAAAGCAAGCAGTACAAACTGTAATTTAGCTGGTGTGAAGCCTACATCACTGTCATGAAGGATGATCATAGGATCAAACTTGTTCTAGGAAAATGCTAGGAAACTTTGTATTGAGAAAGGGACATGAATTAGGTATGTTGCCCATATATTTTGAACAAATGCTAGGAAATTTTGTATTGAGAAAGGGACATGAATTAGGTATGTTGCCCATATATTTTGAACAAATTCAGATATACTACCTCTCAAAATAAGATATGACACCACTCTACTAGCAGCCTTACCAGTTGTCTAGACACTAAAGGCATATCATGGTATATTTTTCCTTACTCTCCAGTGCACTCTCATTTTCCTCAGTACACTGTTTTAATTCTGAAAGTATTGGTACACTTACACAGCCTGTATAGTTTTTATAACTCTACCTACACTCCTTGTGCTTTGTTCCTCCTTCTTCACTGTTATTACAGTATCTGATGTGAATCTCTGTAGACCTACTTCCCTTCAGAATATGTATGTTGCTGCCTGATCTTTTTCAGGCACAGTTCAGTAAGATGACAGGTAAAACAGATATCTAGCAATTAAAGTTAGGCTACCAGATGTTAAAAGGCATTAAAGACTGCCACAAAAATCCTGTAGTTCCATTAGTGATTGTCAGAAACATAAAACGATAGGTGGTCTTTCCTAAAGGAAAAAGAAATTAGTCCAAAATGACTATAGATTTCAACATGCCATCTGCACCCCATCCAGACCTTTGCCCTTATACTAAATGACTGTAAGTCTTTTCCAGAAGTAGAACTTCACATATGGGTTGTGACAACCCCATTTAAACTCGGGGCAGCAGCTAAGGAGCCTCACTCCTCACCAGTGTCTCCGGTAAGGGAGCGTCACTGAAAGCAGGGATAGAAATACACAATTTCTCCAAACAGTACACCAGGAACAAGCTCCAAAACCTAGGAATGGACTATGTGCTTCATTCCAGGTCTCCAAAGGAGTCTTCACACTAACCACTGCAGGGCACTGTGCCCCAGTTCTAGGTATTTGACACTCACTCTTAAACATCTGATATTCACACATACAAACACTCTTAGGAAAGACGGGCACAGATTCACCTGCTATGTCCTCTTTCCAAATTACAAAGTAATGGCTGCCAACAGTCAAATACCACAATACCCTTCAAAAGGGATGTTCAGTTATATTGGGTAGAGTAAATATTGATATATAGGGTACCATGTAATCCAAGCAGTAAGGCTTCTCGGAGTGGCCCTGGTGTTATCACAACAAGCATAAACACTCTCAGGTTATTAAAAGTACTTTCTAAATAACTAGCCACAATAAAAGGTAGTAAAATATTTAATAAATAAAACGATTTAAAACATATATATATACTGAATAACTGATTCCGAATAAACTACAGAGTTTCACACACAGGAATTATGAAAATAACACTGTAGGAAAGATTTCACACTGATTGTAGAAAAACTCTAACCATCTATCTATAGTTCCCTAATTATGTAAAGATTAACTGCCCCTGTCTAATCTAATTAATTCAGCAAGGCAAGATGATAGTCTTCCTTCTGCCAGGAAGATAAGAATTTATGCCCACTCTTCAGGCTGTTGTCTGGTCCTCAGTGACTGGAATAACAACTCCTACTATTTCTGAACAGCTCTGGAAAACAAACTGAGTAATAACTATTGATCTAGAAAACAACAAATGAACAACTATAACAACTACTGAACTTTAACTGACTCAGAACCTGCTTTTATAGTAGATTTTTTTTAAAGTTATTGAAATCTGTTATGTGAATTCTACTCTTCCATATCAGACTTTAAAAAATAAATAAAACAGCTGCTGTGGAGATTCTATTCCTTTCAGCTCTGGAACATGATAACATCACATCTAGGTCAGCTGACTGGCATAACCTACATTCAGAATTATTTTTTAAAAAACACATACATTTGGTCAACCAGAAGAACACTGTTTGATTTGAACATCTTACATAAATCAAAGTAGTAATAAAAAAGAAATAAACTTATTTACAAAATGATAGCTAGTCATGGTGATAGACTGGTCCTTCTCTCTAATAACTATGACATCCAGAAATTCTATCGATACTAATGAGGACTTAACGGTAAACTTAAGGAAGTCAGATGTAGTATGCAAGAACTCCAAAAACACTTCTAACTGTTCTTGCATCCCTTCCCATATTAAAAACATGTCGTCCACAAAACGACGGTAAAACTTAACATGTTTATTGAATGTATCTGTGCAAAAAACTTTCAACCTCCCATTGTGCTACCACTGAATTTGCATAACTATTAGTACAGCTCATTCCCATGGTGACCCCATGCTGTTGCAAGTAATATTGGCCATTAAACACAAAGGTGTTGTTGTTTAACACTACATTCATAAAACTACATACCAATCTAATGTGCCTGTCATCATAACCACTGCATTCCCTTAAATATCTACTCATATATTCAATGCCTTGATCAGGGTGGCCATGGTGGTGCAGCTGTTAGCGTTGTTGCCTCACAGCAAGAGGTTCTCCAGTTCGATCCTCTGGTGGGGTGCCTTCTGTGTGGAGTCTGCATGTCCTCCCTGTGGTTGTGTGGGTTTCCTCTGGGTTCTCCGGTTTCCTCCCACATCCCAAAAGCATGCTGTAGGTCGATTGGACACACTAAATTGGCCCTAGGCATGAGTGTGTGTGTGCCTTCCGTGGAGGCTGGCAACTTGACACCAGAAAATTCTACTGCCAATCATGAGCTGACAGGTGATTCGCTGTGGCAAAACCTAACCGGGAAAAGCCGAAAGAAGATGATGATAGCTAGTCATACTGGCATATGTAACACAGGGTAATTTACCATTATTTACAAGTATTTACAAAACTTCAGCCAATCATGCTAGCACAGTTAACAATATCTAATATCCTAATATTTTTCCCCACTTTGAAGACTCAAGTGGGATTTTCAAGAGACCCTAGAAAGTCGTTCCTTGAGAAAAATATGGCTGACTGAAAATGTATCAACCAATACCACTTCTTGACATTCCATCTGCATTAGCATTATTGATCGCACTATGGTGTTGCACCATTATGTCATATGTCTGTAGCCCTATGCTCCCCCTCAGTAACTTGACATTTTTCTTACTGACTCTCTTTAGCCATGCTAAAGGATTATGGTCTGTAACCACAGTGAATTTTCTTCCATATATGTAAGGCCGAAGCTTTTGCAATACCCATACTATGGCTAGGCATTCTTTCTCCACAGGTGCATAACATTCCTCCCTGGGCTGCAGCCTATGGCTAAAGTACTCAGTGATGCTCTTCCCCCTCTGATGAAACTTGACTGAGTACAGCCCCCACCACATAGTTTGAAAAATCCACCTGTATAACAAATTCCTTGCTGTAATCTGGACTGGCTAACACAAAGAGCCCTCCCAAAGTTTCTTTAAGCTTCTGGAATGCCTGCTCACAATCTGTGGTCAACACTATTTTATCTGGCTTGGTTTTCCTTGTTGGTTCAGTAAGGGGTGCAGCTATTGTACTATAGTTGGGTACAAATTTGCTATAGTACCCTATTGTCCCTAGGAAAGCTCTCACCTGATTTTTGGTAACAGGGATAGGTCATGCATGAATAGCTTCCACTTTGGCAGGTGCTGGCCTAATCTTACCACTCCCTACTCTATGTCCTAGGTAGGAGACCTCTGTCATACCCACTGGACACTCACTAGGTTTACTGGTCAACCCTGCCCTCTTTAATCTACCTAAGACCTCCCTGACATGTTGAAGGTGCTTTTTCCAGGAATGACTGTAAATGTGAACATTGTCCAAATAAGCGAGAGCATAGTCTCCTAGTCCTACTAAGATATGATCTGCTAACCTCTGGAAGGTTGCTGGGGCATTCCTCATCCCAAATGGCATCCTTATAAACTCATATAATCCAAAAGGTGTTACAAAAGCTGACCTCTCTCTAACAATGGGAGTCAAGGGTACCTGCCAGTAGCCCTTGGTCAGATCAGTAGTGGTCAGATACTAAGCCCCACCCAGCTGTTCTAAAGCTTAATCTGTTCTAAGCATGGGGTAAGCATCTGATTCTGTATAACTGTTTAACTTTCTGTAATCTACTCAGAATCTAACACTACCATCTTTCTTTGGAACCAACATTACTGGGGAAGCCCAAGGAATACTGGACTCCTTGATAAACCCCAGCTCCAACATCTCCCTTATCTCCTTCTTCAATGTCTGTTTGACTCACTCAGGCACTCTGCAAACAGCTTGCTTAATAGGCCTTTGGGGTCCTGTATCCACATGATGCTGCAGTAGGTGAGTACACCCAGGTTTTCTGGTGAACATACCCCCAGATTCCTGTAACACTGTTTGTATTTCTTTAACATGAATAGGGGATAGCCACTGATATATGGGTCTATATTAGATCACCAAACGCTTAAAGAAGCGAACGGTGATTAATCGACCCTATGTAAGCGAAAGATTACAATTTCGAACTGTCAGAACAGAAATCTCTATTCCAACAAAAAAAGAAACATATATAAAACACTTTAAACATTACATTAAAAGGGGGGCTTCACCCCCACACTACCCCTACTTAAATATACCAACTCTGACACTGCACTACAGTGCCGAAAACAGCACAGTAATGAAGTGGCCAAGCAAATTCTTTCCTAGGGAAAGAATTTGCTTAAAAGCCGCTTCGATATTTTTCCGTTTCAGGTTTTTGAGTTCGAACAAGATGCATTCAAAAGAATGCATCTTCGGTCTTCTAATAGGGAACCTGATATATTGCTACCTCTCCCACAGAAGTGTCAGTCTGAGCCTCACTGAGAAAATCAATCATCAGATCCTCCTCAGACTCCTCCTGACATCCACTGTGAATACTCAGCACCAGGGCCACCTTATTGTGATAAGACTTCATTATGTTAACATGGTACAACGTATGTCCCTGCTTTCTGCCTATCTTTTGGCATTGCTCACAGGCCCTGCAGAACCCTGTTACATCTTTTGCAATCCTAGGCCAATACAAATGCTGCATAATGCATCTCCTGGTATGCTTTATGCCCATATGACCTGCAAAAAGAATGTGATGGGCTATGGCTAGGGGTACCAGACAGTATGCTCTGGACACTACTAACTGCCATATTACCTCATCCTCTAGCACTGCCTCAGGGGTCCACTCTCTATACAGTAACTCATTATTATTTGCAAAAGAAATATCATGAGCTATGGCTAGAAGTACCAAACGGTAGGCTCAAGGCACTACAAACTGCTGTATTACCTCACCCAATAGCCCTCCCTCAGGAGTCCACTCTCTATACAGTAACCCTTTGTTATCTGCAAAAGAAATACCATTGGCTATGGCTAGGGTACCAGACGGTAGGCTCTGGACTCTACCAGCTGCCATATTACCACACCTTCTAGCCCTCCCTCAGGGGTCCACTCTCTTTACAGTACCACTTTGTTATTGATAAAAGGAATGTCATGGGCTATGGCTAGAAACACCAGATGGTAGGCTCTAGACATGACCAACTGCTGTATTACCTCACCCTTTAGTCCCCCCCTCAGGGTCCACTCTCTGTACAGTAACCCTTTGTTCCAGTATACAAACTCCACTCTTCCTAGAGCATCAGGAGCCTCCTTAGCTACCGCTCTCAAGCCTTGTAATGTATGGTCTGTAAGTTCAGCCTGTCTCAACTTTACTTTGGTGACCCTGCCCAGGTCCACCTCTACAGGAATCCCAGTACCCTCTGTCAGTGGTGCCTCACTGTCATACTGAATACCACCATTCACCTCTGTCCTGGCAGTCACCATGTCCATGGGAACACCAGTACCTACCAGCAGCTGTGGTTCATCTTCAGGCTCACTGCTACAAGGTAGCTCCCTCCTTGAAGTAACCACATCACCAGCCCCAGGTTCAGGCACAGGAATGCCTGGGTCTCCCCCCAGACTACCAGACCTATGTACCTGTCTCCAAGCTTGACTGCATGTCACTACATGCACACAAGGTACTACACTATCAAAACCATTCCCTATTAAGACATCTGCAGGGATATCCTCAAACATATCTACCTGCTTGTTCCCTTTTCCACTCTCCCAGTCAAGATGAACCCTGGCCAAAGGTATTTAGAATGGGGTCCCACCCAAAGCTCTGACTGGTATGGACTGCCCAAGCAATTACTGCTCCTCCTTAACCACTGCACGCATCACAATGGTTATATCAGAAGCTGTGTCTCTCTTAGCAGTGGTCTTTCTTCTATCAACTAGGATAGGATACAAATTTTAGTGATAATCTGGCACCTCTGTTGTTTCTAGAAAACTTATCACTGGCATTCTGGCATTCTCACTTGCTGGCTCCCTCACCTTTTGTTTCTCCCCTTGTTTCAATGGACATTTGTAAGCTACATGGCCCCTTTGATTACATTCAAAACATCTAATCCCTGATCCTGACCATGTGCTTGAACTAGTGGCTTCCTCTGTAACTTTTCTGGAGTGATTTAGGCTGTCCCCCATGGGTTCCCTTATGTCCATGTGCAGCACTGGGTATCCCTTTCTTATGATGTGGTGTCCTACTTGTCAAGCATAGATCCCCTTTTCTCTCCAAATCATTTACAGAGTTACACTCTTATTCTGCCAACCAGATCCTCATGTCCTCAGGCAAAGTGCTGAGAGCTTGTTCCCTCACCAAAAGATCTGCCAGTCCTTCAAAAGTGGTAACTCGATCCCCCTCACCCACCTGTGAAAGTAAGTACTTATATTTATATATTTTTTATATTTTATATTTGTTGACCGGGTTTGTTCGACTGGGCTACAATTGCCCGTTTTCAGCAGAGGCCTGAGGAGAAAAGCTCCAACAGAAAAACAGAAATTTTACATATTGAATACATATAAAATACATTCATCAGTACCACACATTACTGCATCACAGTGACATACATTACACTGTGGCAAGTGAAATACATATAGAAATGCATTCATCAGAGGGATACATTCATAATTACAGATTATATACATAATAGTGCAATAGTCACATAGCTCGAATATTTTACTAATTATGTTTGTACAGTGATGTAGCAAGAGGAGAAGATAAAGTAGTAAGATTTTTATTGAAGGGAAATAGAAGGTTAAAGGGATTGTTTACAGGGGATAATTACATTGGCACGTCCATTTTTCATGAAGGTATTTTTTTGTTGCAGTTTTGAATTGATTGGAATGTTCAAGGGATCTTATATCTAGTGGTAGGCTATTCCAGACCTTGGAAGGGTTAAAGCTATAGACTAAGTGACCCATTTTGGTCCTTGGTTTGTAGATTTTTAGTAGGCCTTGTTCAGAACTGCGGAGTAATCTAGTGGGTAGGTAATGAGAGATTATGATGAGATAGTTGGACAGAAAGAGGGTTTGTAGAGAATGGAGTGAATAATCTGAAACTGATTATACTGAAGTAGGTTAGGTAATTCCAGCCAATTTAGATCTTTTAGTGAGAGACAGTGATGGGACTTGTAAGAATTTTGGGCAACAAATATAGCAATCCTGTTATAAGCTGTTTCTAACTTGTTTAGGCCAATGTTGAGGCTGGTGAGAATTTGGGAGATATAGAGTAAAGTGGGTAAAAGGTAGGCATTTGCTGCTTTGGTAATATATTTTTTGTTTCTATAGAGGAGACCTAGCTTGAGAAGTGTTTTTCGGATACAATTATTGACTTGTAAATCAAAGGTTAATCTATCATCAATAGTAACACCTAATAGTTTTGTACTGGTGTCCACTTGTACTTGAGTGTTATTTTATGACAATATTGTGAAGGAAGACTTTATGTGGTTAAGGTTTTTAGGGAGACAGAGTAGTAATTTTCTTTGGATTAAGGATACATTGATTTTCAGATAGCCAGTTTTCTACAGAGTTAAAAGAGGATTGTGTATGTGATTTTAGTTGAGTTGGTGATTCGGCAATAGTGATAAATATAGAATCATCTACATATTGTATCAGTGAGGATCCAGGACAGGAAGAGTAGAGAAGGTTGGTAAAGATGTTAAAAAGAAGTGGCCCAAGAATGCAGCCTTGTGGAACACCTGTTTTAACAGGAAGAAGAGGGGAGAAAGCTGAGAGCCACTTGACTGACTATAGTCTATCAGAGAGATAGCTGTTAAACCAAGATATGGTGGATGGAGAGAAGTGTAAGTTTGCTAGTTTAAGGAGAAGGAGTTTATGAGAGACTGTGTCAAAGACTGTGGAGAGGTCAATGAAGAGACAAGAAATAAGTTTGTTACTATCTCTAGCTAGTGATACAGAGTTTAGGAAAGACAGGAGAGCTTAGTAGTGCAGTGCATATGATGAAAGCCATGCTCGGTAGGTGTGAGTAGATTTTCTTGCAGAAGGTAGTATAAGACTTGATTGTGTATACATTTTTCCAGAATTTTGGAGAGTGGTGAGAGTATGGCTATGTCTAAAATTAGTTATATCTATGGAGTTTCCTCCTTTGTGTATTGGAAGGGTGTAAAATTGCTTCCAGATGGAAGGGACTGTGGATTCTGCGATCTGCAATGTAATCACATACACTTTCATCTGCCTTGTGTCTATGTTCACAAAACTTTTTTTATGTACATTTCAGGAGTTAATTTAAAGCAATCAAGTAAACATTGTATTTCCACAATCATAATTTAAACAATCAATATCAGACAGTTTAGCAATTGCATTAACAACTCTACCATGGAGTAAGGGGGGTAGGAACCATACCCAGACCCCTTGGTCAACATTATATTCTTTACATACCCTCTCAAATATATAAATAAAACTATCAAAGTCATCTCCCTCCCTGTACAGAGGAAGGAGTTTACTGACCTTTATGGCTTCTGGCGTTTGGTCATTCCCTTCCCCATTACCTCATGACTCTGTCAAAGGGTTAGAATCTCATTTTCATGCTGTCTCTGCCTCTCATTTTCTTCAGCTTCCATCTCCAAATGTCTCAGTTCATACTGACGCTGTCTCTCCACGGGGTCTAAACATTTGTCTTCCAGTTCATGCTGATGCTGCTTCTCTATGTCCTCAGTATCCAGTTCATGCTGACAGTGCTTCTCCTTCTCCTCAGCCTCCAAATTTAACAACTCATACTGATGCTGTTTCTCTTCAGCCTCCAGTTCGAGTCTCCTTAACTTCAAACAAATTTGTAAGTCCTCTGAAGAAAAGGTACATTGTCTTGTCTCGGAAGGCTGCTTATCCCTAACGCCAAACTGGATATACTCCGAGCTGCTGGTCTGCTCTGCGGCTGTGACTAAGGATGAGATTGTTGCTTTCTTAGTCAGGTTGGCATGCATTACTCCTTTGGCTTCGCACACCTTGGCCAACTGGTTCCTGGTCAGCCTGCTATAATCCTCTGCTAACATCTTTGCCTGCTGTCACTGACTAAACTGACTAAAAAATAATTAGAACTGTTGTGAAATTAAACTCTGTTTGCTTATCTTGTGGCTCTCAAGAGTGCACACCTCAGTGACAAATACCCACAGGCTACTAAAGCTCAATTAAAATCCCACACTCCTGGCACCAAATATGTGATGACCGCCACTTAAACCTGGGCAGTAACTAAGCAGCCTCAGTCCTCAACACTGTCTCTGGTAAGGAAGTGTCACTGAAAGCAGGGATAGAAATACACAATTTCCCCAAACAGTACACCAGGAACAGGGTCCAAACCTGGGACTGGACTATGTACTTCACTCCAGGTCTCCAAATGAGTCTTCACACTAACCACTGCAGAGCACTGTGCCCAGTTCTAGGTATTTGACACACTCACTCTTAAATATTTGATATTCACACATATAAACACTCTTGGGAAAGACTGGCACAGATTTACCTGCTACGTCCTCTTTCCCAAATTACAAGGTAATGGCTGCAAACAGTCAAATACCACAATACCATTCAAAAGGGGTGTCCAAGTATATTGGGTAGAATAAATATTGATATAAAGTGTATCATGTAATCCAAGCAGTAAGGCTTTTCAGAGTGGCCCTGTTGTTATCAGAATAAGCATAAACACTCTCAGGTCATTAAAAGTACTTTCTAAATTACCAGCCACAATAAAAGGTAGTAAAATATTTAATAAATAAAATGATTTAAAACATATATGCACCGAATAACTGATTCCAATAAACCACAGAGTTTCACACACAGGAATTATGAAAATAATACTGTAGGAAAGATTTCACACTGATTGTAGAAAAACTCTATCTAACTATAGTTCCCTGTCTAATGCAACTGCTTCTGTCTAATCTAATTAATTCAGCAAGGCAAGATGATAAGTCTTCCTTCTACCAGAAATATAAGAATGTATGCCCACTCTTCAGGCTGTTGTCTGATCCTCAGCAACTGGAATAACAACTCCTACTGTTATTTCTGAACAGTTCTGGAAAACAAACTGAGTGATAACTACTGATCTGGAAAACAACAAATGAACAACCACAACTACTGAACTTTAACTGACTCAGAACCTGCTTTTATAGTAGAATTTTTTTAAGTTATTGAAAGCTGTTATGAAAATTCTACTCTCTCATATCAGACTTTAAAAAGTAAACAAAACAGCTGCTGTGGATATTCTATTCCTTCCAGCTCTGGCACATGATGACATCACATCTAGGTCAGCTGACTGGCATAACCTTCATTCAGAATTCTTTTTTAAAAAACGTACATTTGATCAGCCAGAAGAACACTAATTCAAACATCTTACATAAATCAAAGTAATAATAAAAAGAAAAAAAACATAAACTTATTTGCAAAATTATAGTTAGTCATGCTGGCATACATAACACAGGGCACTTTGTCATTATTTACAAGTATTAACAAAACTTCAGCCAGTCATGCTAGCACAGATAACAATATCTAATATCCTCACATGGGAGATAACCAGAACTTTAAATCTTGGATAATCACACCACAAAACTGACTGTGACTTTTTTATTTAGTTATACGAATTGCGCCATCCAGAGCAGTCTCTCCATAACTCAGTGTTTACAGCTTTCCCAAAAGAATTTTAACCCCTTCATCAACTGAAAGCTACCAAAGTTTTCAGTCTAATGCATATTAAATTCATTACATTCGGTAGCATAGATTATGTCAAACTATTTACTAGTGCTGTCTACAGCATAATATATGCCTGCAATTATCTTGGCAAATCCCTTGCACTTTATTTTTATCAGACTGTGTCTTGGGGCAAACCCCAGGAATGACAAACAAAAGCAAGAAAAGAGAGATGTATTCATGTCTTCATTTCCACAGATCTCTCACATTATTCTGTCATGCAAATAACAGAACAACATCTATTTGTTTCAACCCTTTCACTTCATATAGCCCTTCATATGCATGTTTATTCATATATTTCCAAATCTTTCCAGTTTATCCAGTAACAAATACAGTAATGATGGGCTCACTGTACCTCCACTTCTCATTCTCTCTCACATGCTGTTATCTCATCATTGGTTTCTAACAAATCATGTTTACACATTTAACTCCTCTTCTATCTTTGTTTCTTTCATTCTTCAATAAATCACTCTTCCCATCATCAACTTATATACCTTCTTCCATGTAAGTATCATGAAGTACCCTGTAGCATCACCCTTTCTTACTATTATGAATATATCTGTCATGGCTAAAAGGATGCTATTCTAAATCAGTGCTTTACAATTTCTATTAATTAAGTGTAATGGTATTCATTCAGCAAATTCCTCTATTTCCCCTGTTTATAATAAACATAAATGTTAAAGTTCCTATAGAAATTCTGAGGACCACAACTTTAATCCTGAGAACAGTCAGAATGAAAGTCTGAATATATGAAGTTTGATACTAGGGTATCTAAAGTTTTCCATTTACTCTGAGGTAGAGTGAAATAAGAATTAGTACATATTAAGTAAAAGAGGTGTGGCAGAGTTACAGGTGTCTGGGAAGTTAAGCCCCCTCCCCCACCAAAATGCTTAATGTGCATTGTAGTGGGTTTCAAAACATGCTGCATTTCTCTGCAGTTTTACTTTATTCATCACATTTGTTGGACTCAACATTACGAGTCTTATATTTTTTTATAGGGAGGCCATCAGTTGCCTCCTTGAAGCTTTGTTCCTTTCTGTATTGATCAGAATGGACAGATATAAAACTGTCTACACAACAGTAAATAAGCACAACTGATTGAGAGCTACCCACTTTAACAGTAGATCTTCAACACAAAAGTATTACTGGAGCAAATCATACCATGGGGCATTTTTACGGACACTGTCACCATTGTCAGTATATAGTTTCTTAGCAGTAAATATGGTTCATATAAATATAGTTTGAATTTGTAAAGTTCTTTACACAGAATTATGTCATACCAATCTCCTGTATCCCTTTTTTTATAGATACATGCTATTGCTAATTCAGTTGTTCAAATAAGGATCTTGGCCAATGCAAACTGTAACAAGTGTAATCTACGGTCAAAGGAATGTGTATTTTGTAAAAGTTGTAAGGCAGCCATCATAAAATTAAAAACTATATAAAAGAAGTAAATGATTAGAACTATACAGTGGACAGGAAAGCTCCTTGCTTACATGATGTAACATACATTTTTTGAAAGCCAACTGTTCAGGGTAGCATTCCATTCAATACTACCATTTAATTTGAAAATGAATACTACAAAAGTGAATCTTAACATACTTGTGGTATGCTAAGAACTACCCCAAAGGAGTCCAATGAGCTGGAAAGATGCCAAATACCAAAGCTGCAAATTTAAGGTAACGCTAGCAAATACTATCCTTTCAGAAGATTAAGATTGGAATCTGTAGTGCTTGATAAATATGAATGCTCCTTACTTAGACATTCCTTGATAAATGGTTCATAACAGTTTTCAACAGTCATGAGAATATCACTATAAACTATATCCATTTCTTTTAGCTTTTTCAATTCCCTATCTTTCAGAAATGAATCAGACTGTTTCTTCTTAACTGAATGGCTGTTGGGAACATAGTTTTCTTGTTAGAAGAAATGATCTGCATTATTTATGTGTGTATGCATGTGTGCACGTGTGAGTGTGTGCGTGTGTGTGTGTGTGTGTGTGTGTGTGTGTGTGTGTGTGTGTGTGTGTGTGTGTGTGCTTGTGTGTGTCTGTCCCTGCCAGCAGATGTCTGGGATCTGCACCATTCTCCATTCATGTCTACTGACCTAAGCCAAAGGTGTGCTACCAACACCTTCACCATATGATTCTGTGTTAGAAATCATTGCCATCATCCAAAGCAGAAACAATTAATTGTCTGCCACGCTTCAAAAAGATGTTCCTTTTTCAGTTCATGACAAACCACTGGGAGTGTGCAGGTACCTTCAGTTATGTATTAATCCCAGACAATTCCCAACAGGAGAAGGAGTGGCTTTAGGTGCCAGTCAACTACTGTTTGGAGCCGCAATCCAGGTAGTAAGCACTAGAAGGACAATGTTCATTACTAATGCAAGACTTTATACCTTCCACACCCACGGTTACATCAAATGAGACCTACATGCATCATCAAACTATTAAGGTGTAACTGGAGTCACACCCTTCCTCAGATGGAAGGAATGAAAGGACTACTTCTTATGAAAAAATGAGACATGTGACTCATTCTAAAAATTAAGTTTACAATAATAAAAGCAAATAATTTTTACATATCACATATGCACATATTTAATATGCTTCATTTTCAGTAAGTATGCTGAAATACAACACATTGTTGGTTTAGTCAGGACATGTTAGGAAATAAGTATCATCATGTGGAGAGTCTTGCAGTCAGGACGTTAGGAAATAAGTATCATCATTTAGACAGGCTTGGCTGTAGACACTCGCTGCTTTTTCCTCTAATACTTTAATGTTTTTACTTTTCTGTCATCTGGAAAAATAGTCCTGACAAATGCCACTTCCTTTCTACTAGGAAAATAGCATAACCTCTGAGGTACTTTACGCATAAAGTGAACTTCTAAAACAACTGATTGAAACAGGACTAAGTCTGAATCCAAACTTACTTAATACAGAATTGGTCTGGCAGGTAGGGTCAGTGCACAGCTACTTCAGAAAGGCTTTATGTCAGTATGCAGGACTGTTTTTGGATCTCCTTAATTTTCTTCTTCAGATGCAGATTTAATCAGTTCAACATAGACAAAGAATTTAAACTAAAACTTTTTGAAAAAAATTACATTCAATCTAAATTTCGTATTGGAATATTGTCTCTCTCTCTCTCTCACACACACACACACACACACACACACACACACACACACACACACACACACACACACACAAAGATCAGATGGAAAACTAGCTCTATTGTGCAGAGGGAGTAATCCCTGACTATGACCTGCGTGACTAGAGATCAAAAAGAAGCTCAATTGCTGAATGGACTGAGTTGGAGTGAGTGGCCAGTGCAGACTAGCCTATCCTGGCAGAAGGGAGGAGGTCTACTCACTGTAGTATTATCGCCACTTGGAAAGAGAAGTGTATGATGTACAAAGTATAAGGTGAGGATGTACACTTTTCTCCCTGCATTATGAGAAGTATGCAGGAAAGTGCATGCCACAACAGGTGCTGCAGGTGCTAGGGCATTAAGAAACAAACTTCAAATCTTAAAATATAGCTTTTTGCAAGGGGGCAAGTCCCCCTGCAACCCCATACCCCTGCTAATTATTTATTCTAACTCAGAGATTGCACAATCACTGGGAGAAGAATACATTCCCCACCCTGAGACTGTGGAATCTTGCACAACTGACGACCACCTGCTTTGTTGACTAAAGTGTGTCAACACAACAGAGGTCAACTTAAACTAAAATCAACTACCAGAAGTCAACCTATATAATAGGCAGGGGGTAAGGGGGTACAGGGGTCTATGGGGGTATGCTTGCCCAGCATAAAAAATGGTTATGTTTTTTCAGACTTTTGTGAAATGATGTTTGTCTTGGTCGACCATTATGTGTCAGTCATTTGGTGATTGATATTATGCATTTTCAGTGGCAGATTAGTCTTCCTGTATATGTGTGTGTGTGTGTGTGTGTGTGTGTGTGTGTGTGTGTGTGTGTGTGTGTTAGTGTACATGCAAATATATATATATATATATATATATATAGATCTCTATCAGATTACCAAACTTTCAAAACTTTGAACATAATATGGCAGAGATCATATGATCGAAGTTTTGAAACTTCAACACTAAAATAAAAACAATAAAAATACAATTTTGCATCCCCACACCCTCTGCTAATTAACTCTGAGATTGCACTAATCAGGAAATCAGTAAATTTCCCGTTCTGCACTGTATGGCGATCTCCATTCAAAATGTTCAAAGTTTCAAAACTTCGGATATATGGTTTCAGCCGTATGATGTTCGAAGGTTTAAAACTTCAGTAATCCAATAGGGATCCATATATACAGAACCAAGACGCTATCCTCCAAAAAAAGGAAGCCAATCTGGTGGTCCCCTGCAATAAACAAACTGTACAACAGAAGGAAGAAACTGTTGCAAAAGAGAGTATAATCCCATGAGTGGAGGAGCTCCCTGGTCAGCCTCAGTAAGAATCTGAGATCCCTTATAACATCCTCCAAAGCTAGCTACGAAAACAAAATCGTCACTAAATCCAAAGACAACCAAAAAGCATTATATAGCTATGTCAAGAATCTAGATGGCAACACCCAGATCTGCTCTGAGTTACAGCACAAAGGCACGAACATTACAGAACCAACTGATATTGCCAACATCCTAGCAGATAGGTTCAGTGCTAACATTACCCCCCTCTCAAGGCCTAAAGGGCCCACATCTATACAGGAAGAATGCAGAGTCCCTGTAATCACAACTACGCAGGTAAAAGCTGCACTCTCTAAAGCCAAAAACACAGCATCCATGGGACCGGACAACATCCCAGGCCGCGTTTTACATGACCTTCAGAATGAACTGGCTCCCCACTTAAGTACCATGTTCAATAATAGCCTCACATCAGGCTTTGTGCCCACTGAATGGTGCACAGCAACAGTTATCCCACTCCACAAAGGGGGAGCCACCACTGATCCCGGAAACTATTGACCTATTAGTCTGACGAGCCTGGTCTGCCAGGCCATGGAACATATCATCATGGAACTCATAAACAAAGACATTGGTAACCTTCAAATTCTGGATCCCACCCAGTTCGGGTTTGTGAAAGACAGATCATGCCTCCTGAACCTAATCAACTTCTTTGCGGCAGTCACCAAAGCCGTGGATGAGGATAAGGTGGTTCACACAGCCTATCTTGACCTCGCCGAGGCTTTCGACACCATCCCCCATTCTGGAATTATAGCTAAACTCACTAAACTAGATATAAATCCCTATGTCACAAGATGGGTTGCCAAATGGCTCACTGACAGAACCCACACTGTAAAAGTTGCAGACTCCAAATCTGACCTCAAAGCAGTGACAAGTGGAGTACTACAGGGTTCCATTCTGGGACCTCTCCTGTTTGGTATCTACTTCTTTGAAGTACAGGCTAACACAGAAGGCCTCTGGCTAATGAAGTTTGCAGATGACTGCAAACTAGGAGCCATAGTCAAGTCACCAAATGATGTGGACATCCTACAGAAGGGCATCACTGAGACAGATGCCTGGTGTCAGAACCATGGCCTCAAGCTCAATGCCAAAAAGTGCAGTGTCATCCCCTTTGGTAAAAACTCTGTACCCATGAACTACCACATTGGCAGCAATCTACTTAACACCGAATGCATGATAAGAGACCTTGGAACCCAGGTGGACAGTAGTCTCTCCTTTGATAGTCACATCGCCACAGTAGTCAGGAAGTCCTTCACACACCTCATCATAAAAGGGTTCTCATCCAGGAAAAAAGAGGTCATTGTTCCCCTCTACTCGTCACTCATTAGACCCATTATAGAGTACAACGCCCCTTTTGGAATGTACCTCACAAGACATCTGCAGCAGCTGGAAAGGCCACAGAAGTACCTCACAAAGAGGATTACTGGCCTCAAACAAATGCCCTACACTGACCATCTCAAAAAACTCCAGTTTTACTCCGTAGTATATCACCTACTCTGAGGTGATCTCTGCCTAACATATAAAGCTATGTCAAACCCAAAGCTGTTGGACATGCTACACCTAAAGAAATCCCAATCCCTCTGAGCTACACGCTCTAGGGACCTAAGCCTTGTCACCACAATAAACTGGACAATAGATTCCTGTCCCAGAGACTTCCTATACTCTGGAACAAGCTACCCATCTATGTCAAGCAAAGTTCTTCATTAGCACTCTTCAAGAAAAATCTTGATGAGTGGATGGGAAATAGGAAATACACCCCGGGGATCACTTCTGTGTCTCTGCTGGACAATGGCACAGGAAAATAACTTTCTTGGGTGGCGTAAGGTATAGAACCTTGCTGGCTAGGCTTACATAGGCCCTTGGGCTGATAGCCTAGTACCTACCTATGAACCTATGAACCTATATATATATATATATATATATATATATATATATATATATATATATATATATATATATATATATTTATATATATAGACATGTACAGAAATACATATATATATATATATATATATATATATATATATATACACACATACATACATATATATATATATATATATATATATATATATATATATATATATATATATACACATATACAGAATACATATATATATATATATATATATATATATATATATATATATATATATATATATACACACACACACACACACACACACACACACACACACACACACACACATACATATGGGTCCACTTTTTAATTTCGAAAGACCAAAATCTCAAGTTTTGAGATACCGAACTCAAAACATCGAGATTTTGGAATATTGAAAGTAAAAAGTGCAACCAAAAAATAGAAAAACAACTAAAACAATGTTTTTGCAGGGGTGCAAGCCCCCCGGCACCCCTCACACCCCCTGCAACTTAAATATACCATCTCTGAGATTGTGCTACAGTGAAGAGAATGGTAAGTGGGACAGGAGCATTACCATTCTCTTCACTGTAGTGCGATCTTGGAGTTGGTATATTTTAAGTAGGGGGTGTGTGGGGGGGGCAGGGGGGGCTCCCCCCCCCCTGCAAAAACATTATTTTAGTTGTTTTATTTGTTTTTTTTCCTTTTTAATTTTGAGATTCCAAAATCTCAACTCTCTGGGATCTATTTTGAAAGTCGAGATTTTGGTCTTTCGAAATTAAAAAGTGGACCCATACACACACACATACACATATATATATATATATATATATATATATATATATGTATATAAATATATATATATATATATATATATATATATATATATATATACTTACCGCAAATCAGGACTTAGCTTGGCATTTGAATATTTCCTAGGCTTTAGATATTCTCCCTTACTGATAAGACACTGAGATCCTTACCCATTCTCTAGATCCATAGAGTGCCTCCCAAAAATGAAACACCAACAAAAGACATATTATATGCATTAAATCTATACTCAGAAAAAATCCTCTTGTAGTCTTATTCCATCTGAGGCCAAAAGAAGGAAGGTGAGTATGTTGAAGAAGATGACATGGATCACACAGATCTACTGTCATACTAAGTACATACCTTTTGTATTTAAGATGCTCCTGTCCATCTTCTTCAAACTGTTAGTACAACGTCATAAGTTCATCTATTTGGGTGACATCATAAAAGAATGTCTCAAACAAATGTGGCTCCTAGGGAAATTCAAGACCTTGAGATCACATCTAGCTTACTTACATAAACCCAAGATGCAGCCATACAAATATCATCCAAATATGCACTTTTAAAAATTCTTGATATGTATATACTGCCCTAGATGAATGTGCTATAGGCACACAGGATAAGGCCTTGTTATATCTTTACAACAAAGCTTAATACACCCTGAAAGCCATTTGTAGAATAACTTTAGAGACTTTGGATTCCAATTTTATAGAAGCATAGGAAGCAAACAGTTAATTATTTTCTTTTATTGATCTTTTTCTGCCAACATAACATTTCAGTTGCCTATACATATTCATGCAGTGTTAAGCATATGCCTCCTTTCTGGAGTAATTTGGAAAAAGAAGATAGTTATATTAGACTAAATCTGAGATGACAATACGAATAGTCACAAAAGGGTTGCCTAAAGTGAATATAGGAGTGAGAAAACACTAAAATGATTTGTAAGCTCTGGAGATTCTCATCTGGCCTAACAAGAGACCTGTGCACTGTTACCATTGCATTCTGAGAGTCCACTGCAGGATTCTCATGAATAGTCGGGCATGAGTGCTCAGGAAAACAGTTGTCGCCATTAAATCTTGTATTTTGAGGCAAAAAGCTGCTGAAATGAATGAAACTGTAGAATTTGGACACTGCCTTCTGAAATGGAAAAATGCATTTAGGTGGTAGACTGGCCTTGAAAGAAAGAATGTCTACGCAAACCCAGTGTGAGGGTCTGCAGTGATGGCAACTATGATTTTGCAGTGTTCACTGTTTCACTTAAAGATCAAAACAGCTGAAGCAAAATCTCCAACACTGACATGAGATTCTTCATTCTTGGGATAGCTAGGATACAGTTGCTCTGGGAAGGAAATACTATGACTTCTTGCAACCTTTTGTTCACAGCAACCTTAGGCATGCATTTAGTGAACAGTCTGGGAGCTGAGGTAAGACCAAATGAAATGGCCTGGATATAGAAGTGATTAGCTTCTACCTGCAAGTACTGGAACTTTCTGGACTTATTTGCATTTTTTTGTGCAAATAGGTGTTAAGGAGGGCCAAAGAGTACATCTAGTCTCTTCTTAATGAGGAAGGAAGAATCAACTGCAGCATAAACATATGGAATTTTACTTTTGCTCTGAACTTGCTGAGGCCACTGAAACCTAGAATCAGCCTAAGGTAGTTGGCCTCTTTGAAACTAAAAAGAACTTGAAGTAGTACTCAGATCCTCTCTAGTCTGATGGACCCTCCTGGGTGCCCTTTTTAAAAGAAGGCTTATTGTCCCTTTTCTGGATGCACTCTTCTGACAGGGTGAGACATCTGAAAATGGAAGACAGTGCAGTTTGGGGGGAGGGGGAAGTGAAAGGGAATTTTGTGCCCTCTGGATATAATGGTCCAAATTCAGATGTCTGTATGATGGCCAACCGTATGACAGATATAGTGACAAATAGCTGCTGGCTGCCTCCAGAGTGGTACAGTTAGGCAAGTGTTCAGGGATTCTGTTGTTACTTCAACCCTGCAAATAAACAGTTACTGAATCTCTTTCCACTGAGCATTCTTACATCTGGATGGGGAGCCATTCTGGAAATTCTAATGACTAAGCTAGTTGTTGCCACACTGCACTGAAGTTGATAGGGAATCTTCAGTGTCCTTGAAAAAGTATGATGTTGAGACAAAGAATGAACACATGCAGTTGTGAAAGTCTTTCTCACTGCCTTCAAGATTTTTCCTTCCATGGGAGTGAACATGTGAGCTCCATTGAAAGGACCATGGTAGAGGATGCCTTGAAGTTTTCAGCAAAGCTGGTAAGGAAAACCAGGTATGGTGCTCTATAGAAACATCAGTGCCTGCATTGCAGACTGTACCACAGTATTATGTGCCAGACACATGGTCATGTTGGAAACAGATGAAATAGGGTTCCCATTTGAAATTTCGGCACTCAAAATGCTGAGTGCCAACAAGCCAGGAAAAAAAAAACTGAAAACACAGGAAAAGAATGAATTCTAAAAATTGCTCTTCTCCTTTAAATATTTTTTGCAGGGGGGCAAGCCCCCCCCTGCACCCCCGTCCACCCCCAAACTTATATATACCAACTCTTGATTGCCATACATCAGAGAAAAGGGAATATTTTGAGAAATGGTGTTTTGAGATTAGTATATGTAAGTTTGATCTTTCAGCCATTCAGTCCCCATATTTCTGGACTCATTCTAGAGGGTCCTGACATTTCAAATGGTTACCACAAAATAGTCTTCACCTGAGAAATAAGTCTGAGTTTAAAGTAATTATCATGTAGTCTTTGCAGCATATTAGCCATCTCATTTGGTAAGCTCACTATGAAAACACAACAGGAGGAAAAGTTGGAGGATGTATAAACTCACTTTGAGACAAAAGGTAAAGGCCTCCTTATCAGGGGGATGAACTTCAGGGCTCTACTGAATAAGAACTCTCTTGAGGGCCACTGCTATGGTGATAGAACCAATCACTGAATTCTGTACTTAACTGTTCTAGTCTTCAGGAAACTGCAAGATCACATCCAGTCTCCTAAGGATGCAGACCACAATATCTGACTCCTTCCTATTCCGTCTGACTATAATGGACATCATCTTGTCTGAAGGCTGAACCACCCACAAAGTTGAAAGGGGAAGGGATGAATTGGATGCCTCCTATGAAATCCTTTATAGAGATGAGAGGGGCTCATTGGGCCATCCTCCTGTTTTCACACCATAGAATCATCCATAATTTGGGATCATTCAGGGAGGAGTTTAGAGAATCACCTCTGTCACCTTTGTACATATCTGGACTAATGAGCACTAAGGAGGAGTCAATGTGCTTCCTCTTGTACAAGTTTTCTTTCTCCTTTCTTCAGTGGCAATGACTCTAGGGAGGAAGAAGAATCACAGTAGTCATCATATTTTCTGGCTAATATCACAGGCCACTATCCAATCCTCTGTCCTTATAGCAGGAAGACTGAAGACCAATGAAGACTAGTAAGAGAGGATCTTGGGACAAACTAAAGCCATAGCAAATACTAGGGAAAGCACAAGTATGAAAAAAACTGCAGTGTCATTTCAGCAGTCATGTCAAGATTACCTTTTGTCTAATAATATTAATGCCAAGGAATTGGAATCAACTCCATTTGGCTCTGGTGATTGACTAACCTTCAGATATTAATGCTGACCATTTAACATTAAGCAACTGTCCAGGACTGAAGTCGACACCTTGAGACTGAGGACTGAAATACTGAGGCAGCTAACATTTAAAATGGTGCTGAAGCCATTGGTGCTAAAACCAGATTAACCTCTCCACTCTGAAACCCAAGACAAAAGAAAAGCCCTGAAGCAAAGGACCCTGTACTGACTGAGACTGTGCTATCGACACAAAACCCAAGGACGACAATGACTAGGATTCCAAAAACTGACCACGGTTGATGTCAAGATAATTACCAACCTTGACACTGATGCTTACAGTATACACCTGGCTTTTTGAGTATTGCTGCTGGTAAAGGACCAATAAGGAGAAACATGACAAAGAAGGTAAGTGTAAACTGTCCCTCTCCATACTGGAAAGGAGAATGGGACTAGACAGATCAATACATGAACCTGTAAAAGGATCTTCATTCCCTTCCTGTAGTCAAGAGCTGCAGTAACAGAGTGGATATAGTGAGATGAAACATAACAGACATGACTGAAAACTTGGCAGACAGAGGTCTAAAGGATGCCAACTTACCATGGTCTAGGTCTGTTACAGAAGAAAGACTGTCCTGTCTAGGTAATGTAGTCATTGTTCTTTGACCACAATTACCAAATATATATTCCAGAATCACTGGCTAAAGGGTCATTATCGTCCTGTATCCCTAATTCCTTAGGAGGCACTAGAAGAGATTCCATGGGAGACTGTGAAGCCTCTACCTCTTCCCTCATATTCTGACCTTTATCTTTGGATCTGGGTTTTATTTATTTATTTTATTTTATTATTTATTTTATTTTATTTTATTTTATACATTCATACACTTAATCATTTTTTGATTACTGAGTAAGTAAACTGATCCTAGGATCTTTTCCAGCCACAACCCAGGTGCCTAAGCCCAAAATGATGTTATAATGTGTTACATTGAAAAACTCCAGAACTAGCTCCTTAAATCTCTGTAAAAATGGGAGCTCACATGAATAATTAGAGCTTCTTAGCAGCAACTCTTCAAGATTAATTAATTATTCCTATCTATGAGACTGAATGTATTAAATGTTTTACATATTTTGCAGTCGGACTGCAAATGTTTAACACCCAGACAGGTCATGCACAAGTACCTGTCTTGGAGTGGAATATTGTGCCCACAGGATTCACACTTTTTAAATCTTGCAGATTTTCCATTGTGAGAGATAGAAAAAAAAGAGTCACACACCACAAGAGCAGCATAACATCAGTAGCAATGTACTTTTTGCAACTATTCAGACAGGGCAGAAGTCCAGTAATACCATAAAATACCAACAGCCAAATGTCAGCTCTGTGACATATAGGGAAAGAGCCTTGCCTATGGCCCAGACAGCTAGTGTTCAACTACCTCAGTAATTTTCCTTAATTCTATCAACCTACACCATAATAATTTTTTTTTTAATTTCCAACACCTTTCTGAAAGGCCTTCAACACAGTGTCTCATTCTAAACTACTGCATAAACTCACAACTCTCAAACTCTCTAATAATGCCATCAACTGGTTCCATAGATACCTGAGTAACCAAATACAATCCACCAAGTGACAAGCAGCATACTCTCCCTTCCTTCCTGTTAACACAGGTGTCATTCAAGGCTCTGTTCTAGGCTCACTGTTGTCTAATATATTTGTCAATGAACTATATACTGCTTCTGGCCCCTCCTTAGAGTTGCCACCTGTCCCACTTTGCGAGGGACATTCCCTCTTTGGCCAGTTGTGTCCTGCAAAAAAATTGTAAAAATGGCAAATGTCCTGAGATTTTAGGACAAAACTATTTCCTATAGTTTATGTAATAGTTGCATAAAACAGTCATTCTGTATTTGAACCACCTAATTGTTATAAGAAACAGAATAAGCAACTAAAATATTACAAGAATAAGCTTTTATTTAGGCAAACAAGTGAAGTTCTGCTCTTCGTACTGGCCGGGTGTATGTTTCGGCCTGCAAAATCTGACATTTGTACCAAAACTGTCCCACTTTGGGCATTCGAAAAGGTGGCAACCCTACCCCTCCTCACTTATTCAGTATGTACACAACTCCACCCTTCTTTGCTGTTCCCCATCCATTAATTAATTGCAAGCCAAAACTCAGGAATCAATCCCCTCAACTGACCTCTAGATACAACATAACCTAATGCTTAATGCTCAAAAGGCAAAATTCATACTCTTCATATCTAGATCCAATCCTGTCAGTTATACTAATGTTTCTATTACCTCTTCCAACAAAATTATCCTTGATATTGCCCCAAACACCAAACTCCTTGGAGATACGCTGGACAAATTAAAAGCTGACCTTCATATATTCAATATCATAAAATTAACTCATCAAAATCAAGGTGCCTTATAAAAAATAAAAGTATGTCTCTCAGAGCAAGCCAAAAAGGCTATAGCCAATGCTTACTTCCTATCCAGTCAACTATATGCTGCTGCAATCTACACTAACCTTCATACAATTCAACAACAAAGACTAGAGCAATGCTACAAAAAATAGCAAAATTTGCTTCTAATCTCCCTAGCTGAACTCAACACTGCATTGCTCTACATAAAAACAACTGCATGGAATTTACATCCAACAGTTGTCCCCTCTGTTCCTTGAATATCACTGATGAAGTGGTACTGTCCCACGAGAGAATTCCACTCTAAAGACAAATACCTTGCCTACCAGGACAAGGCCGCAAATCCACATGGAGAAGTTTTCTAATCATGCCATGCGGCCAAACTCTGGAACCAGTCACTACAATTCTCTCCTTAACTTTAAAGTCTTTCCCTGCTCTTCATCTCCTGGTTATTCAGTTGTCCCACCTTCAATACACACTTTTCCTTCTTTCAAACCAGAGTTTCTCCTCTCATGTATGTTGATATTTTCATAACTGTAGAAATGAACTCTTAACCTCTTCTTTTCTGTAAACTTGATCATGCAGACTACTACTGCTACTACTGCTACTAAATTTTTTTGGAACTTTTGTCCCTGGGCCTCAACTGAAAAGGAGTGTTGCATGACCCAATGGTTTCTTCTCTGTAAATAAATGCAAATAAATAATAAATAAATTGCATGCCAGGTGGGGCTATTGCCAGGTGGAAAGTGTAGATCTGCAGAGGAAGCAACTTGCAAAATCATGGAGGTAGAGCATGGCTTCTCAGTTTTCTATTGCACACTCCTTAAGGATGGGGCTTCAAGACAAGCATGTTATTATAAAGGTAAGGATGTTCACCTCACTGGCCAAATGCCTGGAAATTAGCCCACAGCCAACATGGAAGAGTTAGAGCATAAATCTGCCTGCCTGCAATATGACTCCTTCGCTCTATCTGCCTGGTCAACCTGACCCTCAGCCCTGGAGGCCAAACCGGAACAAATGTGCCAACTAGGTGACAGGCAAAGGAAAGACAATGACCAGTGAGAGATGGTGGAAAAGACTAAGAAAAAACACCAAAAAGCTAATGGTCAGTGGGAGATAGTGGAAAAAGCCAAGAAAAAGCAACAAAAGTAAAAACAATAAAGTATTTGAGAATAACTACCGAACATCCTTAATACTGATGCAGCAGTACGAATGGTAAATGTGTAAAGGTATAATGGAAGGCCAAGGCCTACAGAGGAAGAATATTTTACATTTCAAAAAAAAGAAAAATGGAGTGGCCTCACCTAAACCAAGAAACAAAAGGATCTAAGCTGACAAAGGGATTATCCAAAGTGGAAGCAGCATCAATTTAGGAAAGTCTTCCTGTCAAGGATACATAAGAAAGTTTAAAGCAATTCCTCCATCTGAGCTCAATGTGTGGCAATATAAATCTAAAGAATGGATAAGAAGCATGGTGTCTTATGAGCATGGGGAAGGAGCTAAAGCCTGGTAAAGTTACAAGTGCAAAACTGACGCAAACTTGCAGTCAAGTCTTGATGGTGTGAAAAAGATGCAGAGAATCATCTTAGATTCATAATTTTCATTAAAGGGGGTTAAGCCAAACTGTATAAGTTATACAAATATATTTATGTAATACATGCAAAAATCAATACACTGTGTAGCGTGTAAGCTAACATCTTCAAGTTGCTCAGGATTTCCATATGATCTGCAAACTATATAATGACGACTGTGATCATACTATTTTAACTAACATGCCTTACTTTATGCAAAACAACATCATCCAGAGGATTCAGAAAGAACCGTATCACTAGCAGTAAGGGATGCGGTAAAAAGGGACTGTTTCCCCGATATGGTATTTTGCAACTCAGAGACACATTAGCAGCAATTAGGAAAGACTTCATTATCCACTAATTTTCATGTCTTGAATTGCCATTAACTACCCCAAGTGTAGATCAGCACTTTCCTATGGTAGTTAACGTAACCCATGCATCATGTTGCCACAGGCACCCCTCCATTCATTCTCACATACACAAAATACACACACACACACACACACACACACACACACACACACACACACACACACACACACACACACATATCACATAGTCTGTGTCTGTCACTGAGTTGTCAGAATGTCCCCAATGTCTCCTTTTATGTTTTTTCTGCCCTTAGAAATCATGGATGATCATAGTTAGTAATGCCAGACATTAGAGTTTCATTCAGAAACTGTATTGTGATGCTAGTCCTGTTGCTCTAATAACTTTCCAAGTGACTTCGAGTCACATTTCAAAAAGTCCCTTTGATATATTCTACTGTTCTGACTTTGTTCTGAAGCCTCCTCTCTTAACTGTACCTGAATTTACAGGATGCTCCTGCTGTTTCCTCTTATAAGAATACTTATCAACTATCCAGATTTTTGCAGAATGTTCAGATACTAGCTTCATAGTTTTGTTCTGTTCTTCGTGCTGAGGACTGCAGTTTGCACATAACTACATGCTAATTGCACAATAATGCATTTGCATTAAATTATTGCTAATGCAAAAGGTGTTATTCTACCAACTTTTTAAGTTTATAAGAGGGATAATTAAAATCTGTCCCTGACTGTGGGTCTTTGTCTTCCTATTATTTTTGTGTTTGTATAGATTTCTTGGAATATGAGGTTAAGAGATATGTTTAGGTGCCCTGTCTCTCTCACCAGTAACTCACAAACTGTTGCAGTCCTTGAGTAATGCCTGAGATCCTCATTATATTGGGAAAAAACCTTTCCACATTAACTTATGAGTTAGTGTAGGAGGTTAATGCTGCTGTTTCCTGAACCAAGGGTGCAGGGTTTAAAGACATTTTATCGCCTTCCTTACTACTTTATATTTTGTCAGTCTTACTTGTTATTTTACACTAACACTGGTGTCTAGTAATGGTACAGAGGACTAATATTCTGTCTAGGAGGTGGAAGGGTGCAAGATTTGAAGCTAATATAATGCCTTAAGGCACACTATTTATAGTATCCCATGTGTTTAGTGTTCCCTGTTCCCTACCCATATCATCTTTCTTTTTCTAAGTGTCTTTCAGGCAAGATATGCAAGAGTCATTCCTGGTGTCTAACGTTCCACCAACCCATATTATGTTTAAGTACCTTTCATGTATAAGGGCCTTTAAGGCACAGTGTGTAATGTACTCCTTGGTGGCTAGTGTCCCCCCCAATCTATGTGATGTTTAAGTGCCTTTCTGGCATGATAATAAAGAATTATCCCTAGTGAACAGTATTCCATGTGAACCCATGTTTTGTTTAAGTGCCTTTCAGGCACAAGTCATCCTTGGTGTCTTGTGTTCCCCCAACCCACATTATGTTTAAGTGCCTTTAAGGCACAATGTGTAATGTTATCCTTAGTGGCTAATGTTCCTCCAACCTATGTTATATTTAACTGCCTTTCAGGCATGACAGTAAAGAGTGATCCCTGGTGGCTAGTGTTCCCCCCACTCTATGTGATGTTTAAGTGCCTTTCTGGCATGATAATAAAGAGTTATCTTTAGTGAACAGTATTCCATGTGAACCCATGTTCTGTTTAAGTGCCTTTCAGGCACAAGTCATCCTTGGTGTCTTGTGTTCCCCCAACCCACATTATGTTTAAGTGCCTTTAAGGCACAATGTGTAATGTTATCCTTAGTGGCTAATGTTCCTCCAACCTTTGTTATATTTAACTGCCTTTCAGGCATGATAGTAAAGAGTGATCCCTGGTGGCTAGTGTTCTCCAAGCACATTTAACTGTCATTAAAGTACGATGTCATATGTTATCCCTAGTAGCTAATGTTTCCTCTTTGCCTAATGTTGCAGGACTTGCTCATTAGTCTAGGGGAGTGTGAAGGTTTGACAGTCCCCCCCACACACACACACACATACACATATACCCCTACCCCATCTCTAAACTACCCCCCCCCACTCTGGCCTCCCAGACAGACACAGACACATACACACAGCCACACAATCCATAATACTACTTGTCCACTAAACACCCTAACACTTACATCCACCACAATGGGTGAATTAGTCTCCAAGCAGTTTCTTTCACTGACATCAAAAACACTCTTGAATAAAATCCCTTTCCCACTTGGGAAGGCGGAAGTGGTTATAACACTCTCTGGGACAGCATGTGATGAAGGATGGCTGGAAACAAGAGTCTGGTCTGGAGGATGAGGAATTACCTCCTGGAAGGCAGGAATTTTCTCTCACTGCCATCTGTAACCTTGATGAATAAGCTTCAAAGCCTGTTTTTTTTAAGCTACCTGTTACCAAAGGGAAAAATGGAGATTCAGGCTTTCTGGAAAAAGAAGGGACTGCCAGTGTAGAATGAGGGGTAACAACAGTCATTCTGACTTACTGGACTGTCTTTGGTTTGGGGAGTTTCCAGAATTCTTCTTAGAAATCCCTTGCCCATTCTTTTTAAAATGTCTGTTTACCTGTATTTAGTTGAGACTGTTTACTTTGTTTCGTACCAAACCTGGATGGGGAGTTAGAGAGTCCCTTGGAAAATTTAGAAAAGGAGGTGTGTAAAATCTTAAAGAGATCCCCTATATCAGTTTACCCATTTCATCACACTTTTGGATCACATCTGTAGCAGCCATAAACTAAATCTCAATCCAAAGAATTATTTAAAATCTCATTTTCAACATCATCTGGGAAGTTCTGAAAAAGCAGCCCTGCAAACCTTCTCAAAGCAGTACTAGGTACCATAGTCCTTGAAGAAGCATCAACAGAGTTATACACTCACTGTATACAATAAGTAGTGACTTGAACAATAGAATAAATTCAATTATTTAAAGCAGATTTTTTATCACAAGAACAAAATGCTAATAAAACATTCCTCATACTTTCACAGTTAGTCTGAACAAAACTTAACATATGAGGCTAACAATTAAAATTCTGAAAATCAAATTTGCAGACGCATACACTTTTACACTGATGTAACAGTATTGTTACATCAAAATTAAAACTGTAACAAAACAGACAATAGCTTATCTACGTGGCACATGCACGGAATTGCAATAGATAAGGGACTAGACATGGCCCAGTAACATAAAAAGAAGTTATGTCTTACCATAACGTTCCATCTGAGTTGTTGATCTTCTTCCAGTCATCACTGATGGGTTCGGTTCCATGCCTCGGAACCGAGTCAGCCTTATACCAAGCTTGTGTGCACCAAAAACTCTCGAACTAAGCTGCTACCCACAATGCCCTTCACTCAGTTACCTCAGATCGAGTTTGCATGCAATATATAGGAGAGAACAAAAAGTCAGAGGCTATCTCCACGCAGAAACCCTGAAACACCACAAGACCCAGAAAATCCGCCAGGAGCCTTTGGCGGGGGTCGGTGGGAGGGTGTGATGACTGGAAGAAGATCAACAACTCAGATGGAACATTATGGTAAGACATAACTTTTTTACCTGAAGTTGTTAATCTTCTTCCTATTCAGCACTGATGGGACAGAATCCCAAGCTACTTGGAGAACCTGGGTTGCCCTAATGGAAGAACATTCCTGAGAACCATTGATCAAAGGCCGCTCTTCCCCTGGAGATCAGATCCAATTTGTAATGCTTGATGAAGGTATGGGGTTTAGCCCAAATGGCTGCTGCACAGGTGTCATCCATGGAGGCCCTAGAGTGGAAGGCAACCAATGCTGCAATAGCCCTAGTTGAGTAAGTTTTGATTTGACCAGGCTTAGATTCATTCATAAGCGTGTATGAGAAGCTAATGCAATCCCTGAGCCATTTTGACAAAGTAACCTTAGATACTGCACATCCCATTCTAGGGCCAGAAAAGGAAATGAACAGTTGGTCCAACTTGCGAAAGGACTTAGTTCTGTCCAGGCAGAAACATAATTGTCTATGAGCATCCAATGAATGTAGGCAGTATTCTCCCTTGTTTGAATAATTTGGAAAAAATACAGGGAGCTCAATGGACTGGTTAACAGAAAAGTCAGAAACCACCTTGGGGAGAAAGGATGGGTTAGTACAAAGTGATACTCTGTCCGTATGGAAGATCAGATAAGAGCTCTTGATACATAAGGCTTGCAACTCAGATATTCGTCTGGCTGAAGTGACCGCCACCAGAAATAAGGATTTCCATGACAGGAATTTTAGATCACATGTCACAGCAGGCTCAAAAGGGGTTAGAGAGAGAGAGACTGAAGAACCCAGGAGATATTCCATGCCTCCACTGGTTGCCCAATGGGAGGTCTGCTCTGGAAAAATTCCCTTGAGGAAGGTCTTGCAAAGTCGAGTGGAAATAAGTGGGACTCCATCTGAACCATTATAGAAGTTGGAAATAGCTGCTAAATGGACTCAAATGGTGGAAGCTGATGCACCATAGTCGAATAACTCAGCAAGGTAATGAAGAGTAGTAGCTACAGGAGCTGAGAAAGGATCTAGCTTCCAATTATATGACTAGACAGAGAATCTTTTCCATTTGTCCCTGTAAAGTTTTCTAGTGGATGGTTTATGGGAGGCCAGGATAATATCACGGACAGATGAGGAGAGGGTTTCCTGCTTGGCAACTAACGGAAGTGGAGGAGCCAAGCCGTCAGCTTGAGAGTGGACAGATCCTGTGGAGTCAGCCCTTGTGGGTGAGATATGAGGTCCTGATGAGTGTCTAGGATCCAAAGAGGTTGTAACAAATGAGGTCGGAGGAAGGGAACCACACTTGACGAGGCCAGAACGGGGCAATGAGGATCACTTTACTTCTCAACCGAATAGTTTTCCTTAGAAAAAGGGGGATCAGAGGAACACGAGGGTAAGCATAAAGGAGATGCGTGGGCCAATCGTGAATCAAAGTGTCTCTCAATGACTCCCTGTGAGGGGAAAAGAGGGCAAAGTAGCTGCTGCATTTTGTGTTTGAGGGGAGGCGAAAAGATAGCAGCATGGCTGGCTCCAACGGCTGAAGATTTCTGTCATCACACTCGGATTGAGAGACCACTCGTGCGGACAGAGGACGCATCTGCTTAGCCTGTCCGCAATCATGTTGGAGCTCCCTGGGATATGCATTGCTATCAGAAAGCGGTTGGAAGCTATCTCCCAATGCCAGATTCTCATGGCTTCGTGACATAGGGGGTAGGATTTGGTCCCTCCTTGTTTGTTTATGTACGGACATGTTGTTCGACTGGATAGCAATTGTTCCGGATGGAAGGAGCGGGTGAAATGCTTGCAATGCCAATAGCACCGCTCTTAACTCCAGGACATTGATATGCAAGGTGACCTCTATGCTGGACCATGTGCCTTGGACTGACTTTCCCTGGAAGTGGCCCCCCCCAACCCTATCAGGGAAGCGTCCGTGGTCACCGTGGTGCTGGGTTGGAGAGTCTGGAAGGGGTGACACCAAAGATTTTCGTCTGTACTCATCCACCAGAGGAGATCTTGTTTGCAGGTGTTGGTGATGAGAATCTGAGAGCTCAGGGGATGAAGACTGGATATCCACTGTGACAGAAGGAGCCGTTGTAGTAGTCTCATGTGTAATCTGGCTAGGGGAACAATTGGGATGGCTGCTGCCATAGACCCCAGAGCCTGAAGAACTTCCCTTGCAGACACCTTCCTTCGACAGAGTTTCACTTAGACTTGTGCCCTTAATCTCTGAAGCCTGTGAGGGGGAAGAGAAACCAGACTTGACTGAGTGCTGAATATTCCCCTATAAATTCCAATTGTTGTGAGGGCTGAAGGTTGGATTTTTCCCAGTGGATGGTGATGCCCAGCGACTCTGCTAGAACTAGAGTGTAGCGCAAGGCCCTGACCAGAAGGTGCTTGGTGGGGGCGGAGAGGAGCCAATCATCTAAATACAGAAATGCCTGGAATCCCTGAAGTCTCAGATGAGCTGTGACCACTGCTAGGCATTTCATGAGCACTCTGGGAGCCGTTGAGAGACTGAATGGTAGGGGTCTGAACTGGTAGTGATTGGCTTCCAGCCGGACGCGAAGGAGACTTCTGGAGTGCTTGTCCATTTTGATGTGGTAATACGCATCCCGGAGATCTAATGAGCACATCCACACACCCTCCCACAGAAAGGGGAGGATGGATTGAATCGTGACCATGTGGAAGTTGGTTTGAACCACTGACTTGTTTAGCTGGCTGAGATCCAAAAAGGGCCTCCAGTCTCCGGTCTTCTTTGGCACTAAAAAGAATCTTGAGTAAAACCCTGATCCACACTGGTCTGGGGGGACCCGTTGGATGACTCGTTTTTGACATAGCTTTTGCATTTCGGAAGCTGCCTCCTCCCTTTGACTGGGTGGAACATCGGGAAAGGATTTCAGAGGTCTTGGATAAGAGATTAGGGGAATGTAATAGCCTCTGGAAATTATTCTCTGCACCCACTGATCATTTGTAATAGAGAGCCAGGTGGCTTTGTGCAGAGAGAAACGTGTCCCGACTGCTCCCAGAGGAAAGCAATCGGGCAGCGCTTCAGGAGCGCTGATACAGTCTTCCCGAGAAGGAATCTCTAGAGTCCTGATTTCGGGAACCCCCTCTGCCCCGAAAGGGGCATCTTCCATTATTGGAACCCCCTCTGCCTCAGGAGGAGTCCTCACCACATGCGTCACGGAAAGGACCTTGAGACTTCTTGTGCCACATCTTTCCACTACTCTGGTTCCTGGAGAAGGAACGTTGAGGTTTGGAAAAACGTAGACCCATGGCAGACAAGGTCTTCCCATCCTGTTTGTACCTGGCTAATGTATCCTTGACCTTAGCACCGAACAAAGCTGATTGTTCGATAGGGGCATTTAAAAAGGAAGACTTGAAGGAGTCCGCGAGGTCACAAATGTGCATCCAGGCATGGCGTCTCATAACTACGCCTGCACCTGTAGTTCTAGCCGCTCTTTTGGTTGCATGGGACAGCAACCTCATGGACGAATTGGAGATTGACTCTAGGGTGGCAAGTTGGGAAGCAACTTTATCACGTGCTCCATCCAACACTTGACCTGAGAGGGTTCCAGAGAGCTCAGAGATGAGATCTCTCTGGAGCCTCGTAAAATGTGCTAGAAAGTTCAGAGACCTGACAGCAAAGGTCGCTGACACAAAAACTCACTTCCCTAACCTGTCCACTGCCCGGGACTCTCTGTTGGATGGATGAACAGCAGGACTTTCCTCAGCAAGGTCCTTTTTCATGGCTGCCGCCATCATCATATCATCTACAGGCAAACCTTTTGACCAATGGGGTTGATCCTCTGGAGGGGAGAGTATCTTATCTGATCTCCTGGGGTTAGCCTCAACGGAGTCAGGGTTTTTCCATGCCCACTGCATGATGAGCTTGACCAACTCATCGGCAGGGGGGGTCACCCAAGAAGTAGAGGGTTGAGAGCGGAAGGCCTGCAGAAATACGGATTCCTCTGAGGAAGAATTGGAGGGCTTCCAGTCACCCCTCTGCCTCAAGATTTCCAGGATGTCTCCAAATGAGACATCATCAGGGGGTGACCGTGGGGATCCTTCCCCATCATCCTAGTCCATATCTTCTGTGAGGGACTCCTCTGGGGAGTCCATGTGTTTCCTCTTACATGCCTGTTTCCGAGGAGGTTCTTCGGGGGGAACATTTGAAGAAGACTCAGAAAGGGAAATACCCTGAACAGGGGTTTCCTGGGCCTTGCACTCTTGGAGTCCTGGGGGGGGGGGTGGCCTTTGTCAGCTGCAGCTCAGAGAGAACTGGTGGGATGTCCAATGTAGGAGGATTGATCGAAGCAAGCACCCTCTCCATCACCCGGAAAGCAGGCCCGCCTGAAGAGGAATGGGAGCCTGGAACCGAAGGAGACAATTTCGGAACCGGAGTCACACCCCGCTCCACACGGTCCGCTCCCAGGGATGGAACCTCAAGGAAAACCAGTGTGGGAGTCACCATCGGACCTGCAGATGGAACTGACAACACAACCGGAACCGTGGCCAGAACCGAGGGTTCCAGCCCCCAAGCATGAGATTGAGGAAGAGTGGATTCCGACTTAACCGACACCCAAGGGGGCTTCAGAGCCTCAGACACAGTCGTTGTCAGTGCTGAGGTAGGGGATCCTCTTGCAGACATCAGAAATATGAGCCTCGGAATCGAGAGATCCAAGGAAGGAGAGTATATAGGGGTCGCTGGTGTAATAGACCCAAAGCCCGAAGTGGGATGGGGTCTAGAAAAATTTGTAATTCCCCTGGCAGTCAGCAGCTGATCAAAAAGGCGCACCACATCCAACTCTAAAAGGCACCTGATGGACCTTACCAATGCCCCTGAGGAGGAATCAGGTCAGTCCAAAAAGAGGCTGAAGGCTTGTCCGGCAAATGGATCCGCAGATGAGGTGTACTGGGTCCGTGGTGAATTAAAGAATGGCACCAATGACTCTAGTTTGGAAACCGGCAACAAGGGAATGATCAGAGCTGAGAACAGGCTAGGAGCCGAGGTCACAGCTGGGGTGGAGGTCAATAGCAGCACCGAAGCCATTGTCGGAACCATCATCAGAGCAGAAATGGGGGACATTGGTGCTGAGGTAGAGACAGGCAAACTGGTCGGAACCGAGGTAGTAGTGGGCACCATAATCATCGGAGCCGGAACAGGTGCCAACGAGACAACCTTGGTATGAGTCACTGGAGCCAAACTCAGAGCCAAGGTGGTTGGAACCGAGGAGGCGATATGGCGTTCTGTAGAAGTCTTGTGGGCCTTGTGCTTATGACTTTTGCCCCTATCACCTCCCGGTGAAGAGAGATCTGAACAAGGATGTTTTTTGTCCACAGAAGGAGGGGATGAGACCTCCGACAAAGAAATAGCCTCCTTAAAAGGTGAAGGAAGCAGGCCCTTAAGAATCAACTTGTTTCGCCTTTCATTCAGCATCTGCTGACTGAAGCTGGCACAAATATCACATGGAGGTTTCACCGATAAGTGCAGAACCCCCAAACAATATACACACTCTTCATGTAAATCACTATTCGGGAGTTTACCACTGCAAGAAGAGCAGTGTTTAAACCCCGTAGTCCCTTTCTTTGCCGACATAACAGGAAACACACACACACACTAAAGTAGAGAAAGTGTAGTGATAGAAAGAGAGGGAAATACCAACAATGGTATTGGAAATACCACAAGGGTAAAAGGGTCAACACCAGCAATGGTGCAAAAAGAAATACCTGTGGGTGGAGCTGAGTGAGTAAATAGAGAAAAAGTTAGCAAACTGACAGGAAAAATTCACAAATACTTATAAAATTTTGAAAAATATAGCACTTAGCTTGAGAGCTCAGTGAAACGCTGCTATATAACTGCACAGCAAACGAGATTTCGGGTAACTGAGTGAAGGGCATTATGGGAAGCAGCTTAGGTCGAGAGTTTTTGGTGCACACAAGCTTGGTATAAGACCGACTTGGTTCCGAGGCTTGGAATCGAACCCATCAGTGATGAATAGGAAGAAGATTAACAACTTCAGATCCTCTATTTGGCAGGGCAAAAGTATTGTAGTACTACTGAGATTACAGCACTATGGAAAATTATACAATAATATCATATGTTTAACATATACAAAAATTCTTTAAGATCTTGCAGTCTGTGCCTTTTTAGCACATAAAATAAAGCTCGTAAGTTGTGTACCAGCATTAAGGCTGTATGGCCGTCAAGTAATGCTGACACCAAGATTTCCAGATCAAACACTTCATCTCCAGCCCATGAATCCAGTTGTCTCCTAAAGGATTATAAACTCTTACTGTCTCTAATTTGAAGTGGTAATTTACTCCATATCACCAATGTTTAAGTTAAGTAAGAGTGACATAATTGGGTTATCACAGTTCTAAATTAAACTTCATATCCTCATGTCTCCATGTTAAACTACAGTTGTACATTTTTATGTCCAAGATAGCTTGTAAATTAAGGTCATGAAAGACTTTGTAGGCAGCTATTAATGTATGTCAGATATAATAATACTGAATAGTAAATCAATTGCAGTATTTGCATCTATTATTGTAAATATTATCTTTGTGAAGTAAAATCCTTTTGGTAATTTTTTTGTACTTTCTTAAGATGATTCAACTGGCCTGCTTTGTATATACAAAAATGTTATTGCAATCTAAGATTGGTCAAATATATGTCATATAGTAACATAAGAGCCATCTCTTTAATGTGCTAAAGATTTTTAAATATGTATCCTAATTGATGCGTAGCTTTTATTACTTAGTTGTACATCTGTACCACAGGAAAACTCTGCAGTTATGGTTATTCCCAGCTCTTTATATTGGTTTACCTCCTTTAGTGGATGTTATAGTAGGTACACAGGCAAATGAACTGCAGCCTTTCCAAAATAAATTATATTTGTCATAACTAAAATGTGTATCTATTTTGTCAGCCCAGTCACTGATCTGTCTCCTATAAGCATTTAAATGTTCAATATCAGATTCATTTTGTGTTCTGAGCTTAGTCTTACAATTATCTGCATAATTATTTATCCAACATGTCTTAGATCTAAGAATGGAAGCAAATACAATATTAAATAATGCTGGTGCAAGAACTGAGCCTTCCAGATTTATAAGATAGAAAGAAAGAGAGTTAGTCCTTATGCCCTGAATGGTTATGCACTGGGATCTATCTGTTAACCATGACATATTCCATTTTACTGGGAATATAGTGAACCTATTGTTCATGTAACCATTTGAAATGTCAGGAATCACTAAGAGCTAGAGCAAATCCCAAAACACAGAGACTGAATGGACAAAAAAAAATGATTTGCATATACTGAGACCAAGATGGCCATTTCAAGGAATATTTCTTTTTTATAGGATCACGGGATCATAGGAGGTTACTAGGCTGATGACCCAGGGCCCTTACTAGCCTAGCCAAGTTCAACCCATGTTCCCAAGGGTGTCTGTTTCAAGCAGACACTACAATCAGCAGCTATTGCCCCTCTCCAAGAGGGACATAGGTGAAACCCTTGGGGGGGATTTCTGGTTACCCATCCAATTGTCCAAATTACTGTTAAATACGGCCAACGAGGGTCTGGCTTTGTTTAACATAACTAGGAAGTTTGTTCCAAATGTAAGGCAACCACTGTGAGACAAATGTGTCACTCCAGCAAGTTCTGTTAATGTCATATACCAGGTTAAGGACCTTTGAGCGAGTGACCTCTGTGCCATTTGACTTGCAAATGTGCAGCATTTCCATTAAAGGTGGGTCAGAGATTACGCTATATGCAAGGCACAGGTCACCTCTGAGCAGTCTGTATGACACAGAGTAAAGTGACAATGATTTCAGTCTGTCCCCATAAGACAGATCTTGAAGACCCTGAATTTCCTTTGTAAGTACCCTCTGTGGTCTCTTCAATTGCTGCAGGTGTTTGGAAAGGAACATACCAAAGGGTGCATTGTACTCTATTATTGGCTTGATGAGGGAAGAGTATAGGGAGGTTTCTAACCTCTTTTTTTCTGGAGGCAATGCCCTTACTTATGAGATGAGCAATATAAAATGCCCTTCTTACCAATCTGGAGACATGGTGATCAAGGTTAAGGTTGCTATCAACCTATGTGTCCAGATCTCTCACCACTGACTGTGTGCTTAGGGTATTACTATTGATGTGGTAGTTTGCAGGAACATCACCCTTGCCAAAGATAATGGACATTTTTGCATTAAGTTTAAGACCATGACTTTGGCACCAGTCATTAGTCTGCATAAGACATTATTGCAGGATGTTGACATCACTAGGGGTTTCAATGATTGCTCCCAGTCTGCTGTCATCAGCAAACTTTGTCAGCCACAGTCCTTTAGTTTTTAGCCTGTAATTTGGAAAAGTAGATTCTGAACAGTAGGGGTCCCAGAACCGATCCCTGTGGAACACCACTGATTACAGGTCTGCTAGAGGAGGTGGAACCCCCTATTTTGACCATACGAGTTCTAACAGTGAGCCAGTTTTCAACCCACCTGAAAATATATGGGTCGATACCCAGCTGGGTGAGTTTACCAATGATGCCTGAGTGGGGTATTTTGTCAAAAGCATTGCCTAAGTCTAGTTAGGCTGTATGCACAGATTTGCCCTCATCTAGGGCTTTAGTTACTGTCTCAAAAAAGTCCACCAAGTTTAACAGGCACGATCTCCCCTTGACTAAGCCAAACTGGGTGGGGTCAAGTGTCTGGAGATTTCCTATATCTTTGTTAATAAGGTCCACGATGATTAGTTCCATGGCCTTGTAGATAATGTTGGTTAAGCTAATGGGTCTATAGTATCTGGGGTCCATGGATGCACTCAGTTTGTGCAAAGAGATGATGATTACTGTTTTCCATTCTGCTGGGATGAAGCCAGTGCTTAAGCTGTGATTGAAAAGTATGCCCAATGGTGATGCTAATTCCTGTTTTAACCCATGTAGAACACAGCCCGGGAGGTTGTCTGGTCCCATAGAGGCTGTATTTTTGATCCTGGAGAGGGCGTTTATGACCTGCTCCTGGAGATACTAGGTGAAGAACAGGTGTTAGGAATGCTTTGGGGAATATGTGGTGGAGACAGGGGAGTGAAGTTTTCAATGAACCTGTCAGACAGCAGGTTTGCTATATCCACAGGTTCGGTGTATGTAGTACCATTAACTACGAGTTCAGTGCAAATCTGGGCCTTACCTTTCAGGTTACAGATGTAACTAAAGAACACCTTGTGGTTATCTTAGCTAAGGAAGTTAATTTGGATTTGTAGTTAGCTTTGGAGGACTTCACTAGGAGTCTTATTTGCTTGTTTAAGTTGAGGAGGAAGTGTTTCAATTTTGAGACCGTTCCTTTCTCTAAGGTATGGTGATCTCAGATTTGGTCTATATATAAGAAGTTTAAAAGATGTTCAAGATTCGCTCTTCTCCTAGATTTTCAATCTTTTTTTTTCAGCATGTCTGCACTTGGCATTTCAAGGACCAACATTTCAACAGAGAGCCCTTTAGTGTTCTACACTAAGAGGAAGGTAGGCAATGGTCTTGGCTTCTAAGTAAATCATTCCACATGAGACCTATACCCATGGCCTTAGTAATTTGAACATAAAAACTTAATAAGCTAGTCAGTGTAGATTTACCCTTTACAAAACTATCCAGTTCTAAGTCAAAAATTGTGATATCTAGGTTATGGTTCCCTAGTATTTCCGTAATGCATATAATGCATATTGCAAAGTATTTGCCCAGAATGGAACAGGCTAACAGGTTTGCATTTGTTAACATTCCTTTCATTACCTTTTCTTACATATTGATATTATAGAAGATGTTTTCTATAACCTAAGAACAGTACCTGTTTGTAATAGCTTGCTAAATATTATGTATGATATCAATAGTAAGTGATTTTTTATTGTGAGTGACTGTATGGGTGGGACTGAATCATACCCTGTAAAAGGACAAGTTGAATTCACAGGAGTTACAGCATTAGCTGATAATCTGACAAAACCTGGTCTAATTATACTACCATCAGATTGTATGGACTTTACTGGCTGATAAGAATTGTTCATACTGTTAATACACTTTTTTTTTCTTATTAGTAGCCACAGCAAATTTGCTTTCAAAACTTATTTTCTCACTTCTAATGTTCCTCTTATAAACAACTGTGCTGGTAAATATATGCATTGCAACAGTAAAGGAAATAGTAACATTTAGGCATGGTATATTCTGGCCCCTGTCAATAGCACTACAGAAAGGTTAAGGGGAGCTCATAAGTAATTTTCATTTTTTTATCCATGCAGTATTGCATGCACATTATAACAGTACACACTTGATAGTGCTTACATTTTTGTTTATTTTGCATTGATAAAAACCCTATTTTAGTTAATGACCATCCTGCAGTGCATTATGGAAAAATAATTGAACTTTGTTGCAAAGCAGGGAAGTATTGTTAAGTCAACAGAGTGGGGTTTGCAACAAAACATATCTAAAACTCCATATATCCATATAACTGTAACTCAGACAAATTCTGAACTTTTTAGCTGATTTTTTATAAAAGCATTAAACAGCCTCAGATTTTGCTTTAATTACAGATACCAGGGATTTATTGTAGGTGAAAAACAGAGGTCACAGGCCAATTGATTTTGAAGCGTGTTCTTTTTGCACTATTGTTTTGCATTAAGGGATTTCAACCATTTTGTGCTGCTAAATTTAATAGGATAAGTATATGTTTCTATAGATATTACTGAATACAAAAGTACCACAGCCAAAAAGTTAATAAAAAACATGCACTTTATTTTACAATTAAACAAGAAAGCAATGGAGCAGATTTTCTCCAGTGCAGATGGCTGCACCTAAAACAACCAGTTTTCTGAACTGATGACAAACGTAATCAGAGTGTCTGCTTTGTGTATTAAAGTCCAGGAGAACCCACAAAACCAAGACAACAGTCACCTTCAATATTATGAGAGACAGGACAAAAGTATGTGGCAAAAGCAGAGATATTCTGCAAAATCAAGAGCACTTGAGAGCAATGGATTAAGACAGGAACTGAGAATAAAATAGTCCTCATCAGCCTATAGTGTTTATTTTAAGGGCCATATTAATTTTTGACTGACCTATAATAGCGACCTCTATTAATACAAAATGGGGTACAAACTTTCAGATAGTATCCAGATGACCCTAAGAAAGCTCTCACTTGTTTCTTAGTGTCTAGAATAATCCAGTCTGTCACTGCTTCCATTTTTTTTTTCATTCTGGAGCCTAACAATCCCACTATCAATTATATAGCCTAACTAGATTATCTCTGCCATGCTTGTGGAGAAATTGGCAGTCAACCTGGCTTGTTTCAGAGTTTAACACAGCCTATATCTTAGCTCGGTGGAAGTCCCAATAGTATATTATGACATCATCTAAGTAAGCAGTAAGATATTTGCCATAGGGTTTTAGGAATCTGTCCTTTAATCTATGAAAAGTTGCAGGAGCACTATATAGGTAAAGGAAGTATAGTATACTAGAACAGGCCCTTTGGTGTTGACTAACCTCTCTTTTCCTTGGCTTAAGCTGTTAGAGAGGTCTGTCAGTATCCCTTTATTAGCTCTAATGTGGTCAATAATGTTGCCACAGCAACAATAAAAATATTATTTCTAGTACTATTTGAAAAAGAAACAGACAAAGAAAATAGCTGCATATGAACTTGAGAATTACAGCTATTTTGGTATTATGTAATTAGTGTACAGAATATACAAGGTAATGGGGAAAAAGCAAAGTATATTTTTCAACAAAATACAACTGGGCTAACTAACTAGCATAGAAGTCTAATGTTTATTATTCAAGGCAAAAAAGAAGTTTGTCTTTTTTACTTTATGAATGAAAACAACACATTAATTTTTAATGAGTTGTGGTCCTTCATGCTGTAATACATTGAACCCAATTCACCGGACCCTATTCAGTGAAACCCCTTTCCTAGCACTACCACAAGTCCAGCAGGAGGGCAAAGTCCTGTCTTTCCATATGCTAGGATTTACTAAAAGTAGCTCGCTGGATCCTGCCTTGATGAATCTTTTTTTAATGCGCTGAGTCCCAGTGAAAAGCATCTCAACAGACTAGCTGGAACTATACACTCACACACACACAAACACACACACACACACACACACACACACACACACACACATTTTATTTATATATATATATATATATATACATATATATATATATATATATATATATATATATATATATATATATATATATATATATATATATATATATATATATATATATATATATATATATATATATATATATATATATATATATATATATATATATATATATATATATATATATATATATATATATATACACATATATATATATATATATATATATATATATGGGTCTACTTTAAATAATCGAAAGACCACAACACCGAAACACAAAAAACCAAGACCAGAATCATGACACGCCAAAACACCAAAAACCGCAAAACTGTAAAATACACACATAACACACACAAACACACACACAACTATCCCAAACTAGTAAACACACCAACCTACACTAGTGATAGGCAGGGGGCAAGCCCCCCTGCACCACCCACACCCCCTACTTTAATATTCTAACTCTGAGATTGCACAGATACACAGCGCAAACTCACACCCACACATTACAGTCCCTCACACACACAAACTAAAGTTACAACACATACTTACACACAGCAATACCCCTCACAACTACACTTACACATACATACTTACCTACTGCAGAACACCAAAAGCGCTAAATCAAACTCCCGTAATCTCAGGATTTTGAATTTCATGCTTTTCGGTGTTCTGAGGTTTGGTGATTCTGGTCTCGATCTTCTGGGTTTCAGTGTTGTGGTCTTTCGGTTATTTAAAGTAGACACACACACACACACACACACACACATATATATATATATATATATATGTGTGTGTGTTTGTGAGTGTGTGTGTGTGTGTGTGTGTATATATGTGTGTGTGTGTGTACTAGCTCTTATGACTGACAGTAAAAAGGTAAGTTACAAGGTTGCTCTGAATGGTATGGTTTAAGGGCTGGAACGTATACTAACATATGATGGCATTGTGAATTTGCACCAATTTCCTTCCTAATCTAATTATAAATGTTTAACTAGAGGTGTATAAGACAAGATTAAGAAACGTATAAAAATTCTACCTGAAGAAGTATGGGGATAATACAAGGAAGTGACATCAGAAATATTCTATGGTTTAATATCTTTCTCAATATGTACATAGAAACAGATAGAAAAGTTAGATGTAGACTGCATCTATCTGAAAAGTTTACTACCAAACCTCACATAATAAAACAAGCTTTATGGGTTTGGTACTGTTTTTTGGTTTAAGGATTAACATAGGTGTAAGAGCTTTGAGTTTACTTGAATCATGTCTGGTAACAGTTTTCTAGATATCACTTAGGAGAATCTAGGAATGAAGTTTGGTAGGCAGAATATACGATTCATGTTATTCTGTTTTAGCATAAATGATAGACACAGATGATTTCTGGAATATATGTACAATAACTTACTTAAAGGGGATATGTCTTTTAAGAAAAATCTAAAGTTTGAGGGTTATTTAGCAGATGTTTACTTTTTGGCTGTTCATATTTTGAAGCAAGTCTGATACATATTTTCTTCACTGCTATTTGGAGTCAATCCCATTAACAGGGTACTTATAGCAAAACCCCAACAACATCAGAATAACTATAATACATCCTGCTTTATTCTGTGGATCATTAGTGTAGCATGTTCACTGTCAAGAGAATTAGTTGGTGAAAACTGTTCTGACTGCTATGTATGTGGGTTTGTGCAAAGCCCAGAGGTTTTAGTGTAAGTATTGTTTCCCAAGAAGTGCATTTGGATTATACTGACGTTCAAGGGTATAGCCAGGCATACTCCATACATTCCAGGGACACATTATTTACTAATTATTTATTTTTGAGCAATATCTTCCACTGTTTATTTTATTTTATTTTGACAAACCTTGGCATATTTCGTGGTTTATGGTAATATATTATGTTAAATGTTTTTTTTACACACTATAGAAGCAAAGATCTGTGATAGCGTTATTGTTATATAGTTGTACTGGGGGACTGGGTACCTGACAAACTGCCCCTTTATATTCCTTTTATTTTTGTTATTGTAATTCAGGCTGGTACTGCTTTAGTCTCTTTACTGCACTTCACCCTTTAATTTAGAGAAATTTAATCATCTACTGTAGTAAATGTAAAACATTACAAAAGATGAATTCTGTTAAAGCTTTATTGTTCTATAACTGCAGTGGGGGGACTGAGAGTACCTGAAAAAATGTAACTTTGTAGTCCTTTCATTTTGTTGGTTTTATTTAAGCTGATACTGCTTTACCTTTCTCCTGCACTTATTCATTTCTTTAATTTTGTGAAATTTAAACAGCTGCTGTAGCAGGCAGCTGGAAGCTATGAACATCCACACAGCTTATGCTGATGCACGTCTTTGCACGATCTGTTTGATCAGTGGGAGAAGGGGAATTAATCAACAGATGACAGACTAAGTCCACTAAAATATTGTTTTTCACTATGATTTAATAATTCATTACTGAGACACATACATTTTTGACTCAACTTTATAATTTCATCTTTAACAAAGGTGTTCTGTTTAATATTCAGGATCTTAGCTTATGTGTGGTCAGAGAAGAGACAGTTCAGAATGAGAAATTTATATTAAACTATGAAGTAATACTGACTACAGTATAACACTGAGTATATCTTCTGTTATTCACAGTTACTAACTGAAGCCATAAAATGTTAACAGTTTAGTTCAAACCCATGAGAGAGTCACCAGAGGAAATACTTAGCTGCATCTGAGCTTACACAAATCTTCTATTAATAACTGACATTCTTTTAGATTAAGAAAGACAAAGAAAATCTTGCACCTGACTACAGAGGGACAGCACAAAATCAGAGAGGTGAAAGGTCTGCCTAGACCATTATCCTCCTTAAATGAATCATGAGCAACGGTTTCTTGTTTGCGGGGTATAAAAACTGCCCAACACTGCAACTCTTTTATCATAACTATTAAGTAAAAATATGTAGAACCATATTATTGTTTATGCAAGTGTTAACCATCTGAGGGGCACACGATTAAACCACTTGAAATGTATTACAGAGAAAATTTAAACTTTTATTTCACAAAAAAATATCCTTTGTTCATTGAGATACTTCCATTACCCAGAATACCTGGCTATTCCTTTAAAAAGGTCAGACCTTTTAATAACTAGTTTATACAGACTTTTGAACATAGTACACCCTGTGGACAAGTGATTATAGTAGGTGATTTCAACTATTCTTATTTTGACAAGGTAACTAGGGTGTCCATCCACAGTTAATCAACTGGAAATTTTGGAATGTGATAAACATAAAAGGTCTAAATCAAATTGTTGCTTCCTCTATGTATAATAATAGGGTATTAGACATGATCTTAACCAACTTTGGCAACATAATTTTGGAATTAGCAGCAACTGAATGTTTATGTACTTCACATCATAATGCAGTTGTTTTTAACATTAATGTAGCTATTTACTTTAAAAATCTACAAAAAATTACTAGTATAACAAATTAAATATACACAAATTAAAAAGTGGCATGTCAAAGACAGCTTGGGAAGACATAATAATGTAAGAAGTTATAAGTTGTCGCTGGAATATGTTGTGCTCATTATGTACTTCTGTCTTGGAATCTGCAACTACGGCAAATATGTGGTCACATCACACTTCTTTTATTAAACAAGAAATGTCTTTATTTATTTATTTGATATTTGTTAACCAGGTTATTGTGTCTTTCGACTTTTCCCGGTTAGGGGTCACCACAGCGGAACTCCTGTCCGCTAATGATTGGCAGTAGATTTTTACGTGCCGAGTTGTCAGCCCTGATGCACAAGCTTCAACGAAGGTATGCCCATTCATGCATGTCTCCACACAGAAGACGGTCTAGCTGAGAATCGAACAGGACAACGTCTTACTGTGAGGTGACAACGCTACCGCAGCACCACCACTGCTGTATAACTCCCAAATAATTTCCACTACCCATTTCATAAATTCCTCTCTTTTCAACAGATAAGTGGGAAAGTGCAAGTGTCTCATTTTTATTACATAACCCTGCATTTTTATTTAGTTATCATTGGCACGTGATCTAAAATAGTTATTGGATGCATATCAAAACATTCAATTATATGCACATGTTCTGTGAAATATATGTTCTGTCTAGTCTAGACCATTTTTTGTATCTTCGGAAATAAAATGAAAATTCAGTCTGAACTCCTACTACTGAAGTTACATCTTTCATGCCAAATATTTTCATAAATCTCTTCAAACATCTACCCTCCTTTGTTATATTTCCCCCCCAAATGGCCCCCCCCCCAGACACATCTTTACTGCTGCAAATCAAATTTCCAGTCCATACCTATAAGTAATATTCCCTGCTGAAAGCTGCTTATTTCTCCCAGAATTTTCTTAAAGTCCATTATAGCAGTTCTAGGTAGAATACAAATACATGCCAGTGTGAATATCCTTTCTTGCCAGTTTCCCCTTAGTACTACAAATCTACCACTACTTTCTCCACTACTTATACTATTGGAGTTCCTCTTGCAATATAAGTACTCCTCTTTTCCTTTGTCCCAGGTATTCCGCTAAATAACTGTCCTGCAAACCTTTCTTTATCAAATTCACATATTCATTTCTTTCCAAATGTGTCTCCTGTATCATAGCTGTTTGCACTCTACATTTTTTAATATAGTTTACTGCTCTTTCATTTTTGTATATATTTGGGAGACCATTTACATTTAATTATAAAATAGAAAGCTTCATTATGTTAAAAGTTATTACTCTCACCTTTTATATAGAAAGCGTCATTATGTTAAAAGTTACTATTCCCACCTTTTATGTATAACTGCTTTTTTAAGTGTCTAGTTCAAGCTTTTGTGTTATGCATACACTAATGTTTGTCAGGTTGATCTTTAATACAGTTGTTTCTTGTCATATCCATTTAGGCCTGTGTGAAATCCCCCCCTCTGGTCTACTAATCAAGAAATCTGAATCCTCATCACTGACACTGGAGAGGGATGTTTACTTAGAACAAAAATGGATACACCCAGTATTTCCAGATGCAGCTCTCTGCATCCAGCAAATTTTCCCTTAAGAGCACATAGGGAACACACTCATTTGGGGACTGGTTTTCCCTTCTCTCTCCAAATCCCCATAGGTTCATAGGTTAGTACTAAGCTATCGGCTGTAGGGCTTATACAAGCCTAGCCATAACAATTCCCTGGCTATTTCTTCCCACAGTATTTACTTCTCTTGACCCGTCTAGCAGGGTGACTAATGTGATCCCCGGGGTGAATTTCCTATCTCACATCTAATCATCAAGGTTCCTTCTGAAGACGGCCAAAGAGGCTCTCTGCTTGACATGTATGGGCAGTCTATCCCAGAGTCTGGGGAGTCTCTGGGTCAGAAACCAATCCCTCCAGCTTGTTTTGTTCATTGTGATGACAAGGTTTAGATCCCTGGAGTGTGTGGCTCTGAGGGATTGGGATTTCTTTAAGTGTAGCATGTCCAAAAGCTCTGGGTTTGACATGGCCTTGTATGTTAAGCAGAGATTGCCTCTGAGTAGACGATATGCGACAGAGTATAGCTGGAGTTTTTTTAGATGGTCAGCAGGGCATCTGCTTTAGGCCTGTGATTCTTTTAGTGAGTTATTTCTGCGGCCTTTCCAGTTGTTTCAGATGTCTTGAGAGGTACATACCAAACGGGGCGGTGTATTCTATAATGGGTCTAATGAGGGATGAGTACAGTGGGACAATGACTACTTTTTTTTCTGGTTGAAAAGCCCTTAGTGATGAGGTGTGCCACATAGAAGGATTCCCTGACTGTTGTGGTGATGTGGTTGTCGAAGGGGAGACCACCGTCCACCTGTGTCCCTAAGTCTCTTATCACACTTTCGGTGTTTAGTGTACTGCCACCTATGTGGTAATTCACAGGTACAGTTTTTTCCCCAAAGGGGATAACTATACATTTCTTGGCATTGAGCTTGAGTCCATGGCTCTGGCACCAAGCATCTTGTTTCTGTAAGGCCCTTTTGTAGAATATCCACATCATTTTGGGGATTCAATAATGGCTGCCAGTTTGCAGTCATTTATGAACTTTGTTAGCCACAGTCCCTTAGAGTTGGCCTGTACTTCAGAGAAGTAGATGCCAAACAAGAGAGGTCCCAGGACTGAACCCTGGGGTACTGCACTTGTTACTTGTCTGGAGCTGGATTTGAAGTCAGCTACTTTTACAGTGTGGGTTCTGTCAGTAAGCCAATTGCAACCCATCGAGTGACATAGGGATTAATGGCCAGCTTAGCAAGTTTATCTATGATTCCAGAGTGGGGCATGGTGCTGAAGGCCTTGGCGAGGTCCAGATAGGCTGTGTGGACTGCCTTACCCTCGTCCACAGCTCTGGAGACTGATTTGAAGAAGTCAATCTGGTTCAGGAGACAAGATTGGCCCTTCAAGAACCCAAACTGGGTGGGGTCCGGTGTTTGAAGGTTGCTAATCTCTTTACTTATAAGTTCCGTGGTTATATCTTCCATGGCCTTGCAGATCAGGCTCGTCAGACTTATAGGGTGGTAGTTCCCAGGATCCAAGGTGGATCCCCCCTTGTGGAGTGGGATAACTGTAGCTTTGCGCCACTCAGTGGGCATGAAGCCTGAGGTGAGGTTATGATTAAACATGCCACTTAGGTGAGGTGCCAGTTCATTTTGTAGTTCATGTAGTACACAGCCCGAGATGTCAACTAGTCCCATGGATGCTGTATGCTTAGCTTTGGAGAGTGCGCTTTTCACCTGTGTGGTCGTTATTACCGGAATTTGGCAATCTTTTGGTATTGAGATGGGCTCTTTAGGGGGTGAGAGGAGGGTGAAGTTGGCAATGAATCAATCTGACAGGATATTGGCAATATCCTTGGGATCAGTATATTTAATGCCATTCTGTTGTAGCTCAGAGCAGATCTGAGCATTGCCATTTAGATTCTTGACATAGCTATAGAATGCCTTCTGGTTGTCTTTCTAATCTTTGGCAATTTTATTTTCGTAACTAGCTTTGGAGGATTTTATGATATCTCAGCTTCTTACTGAGGCTGGTAAGGGAGTTTTTTTACATCCTGGGATTTTCCTCTTTTCTGCAACAGTTTCTTCCTTTTGTTGTAAATTTTGTTTATGGCAGGGGACCACCAGATCGGCTTCCTTTTTTTGGAGGAGAGTGTATTTGTTCTACATGGGATGGCATGATTCATGCACGAGTGGATGTGCTCGTACAGGTCCTTAGTGTAGGATTCAGCAGTCGAACTTTCAGTTCCCATCTGCATGGGTGTCATGACGTTTGTCATTTCTGACTTGAATAGCATGAAGTTGGCTTTGGAGAAGTTTTTTACGGAGGTTTCCTTACTGGGGGGGGGGGGGGGGATGTGGATGTCAAAGTTGATTAGCTTATGGTCAGACCTGACCGACGAGGGGGTGACCATAAGTGTGGAGCATCGATTTCCCATGTTGGTAATGACCAGGTCTAGGATATTTGAGCCCCTGGTGGGACTATGGATTAGCTAATCCAGGGCATTGGAATTATGAATTCCAAGAACCATTGGGCAAAGGTATTGGTACACGAGTAGTTTTCCCAGTTAATGGCAGGGTAGTTGAAATCACCCAGTATTAGGATGTTTGGTTGTATCTTAATATTTTCCAGTATGTTTAGAAAGGTATAGTGAGAATCTTAGGGCATGGTGGGGGAGCTGTAGCAAGCTACAATTTGGATTGCAGTCTTAGCTAGTGTTAGTTGCACCTGGAGAATTTCAGATGCATTGTGTTGGGCAACTAGCCTGATGGTGTGAATAACCTTGGTGAATATGGACACTTCTCCACCTTTAGTGTTTTGGTCCTGGTTTGGTGGCTGAAAAGTGTGGTAAGAGTTGTAGCCTGGTATTGCAGGGGTGCTCTCTGAAGCCTTGAACCAGGTCTCAGTTGCTGCACAGATATCGATGTTCTTCATTTTTAGGAGTGCCTTGACAGAGTGCATTTTGAGGTTTAGACTTCTAGCATTGAGTAGCATTACCTTCAGATTTTGCATGCTTGTACCTGTTATGGTGGTGGTCTTGTCTTTTGAACTTTGCCTTAAAAAGGCACTATAGCGGTAGCAAGAGCCTTAGCCAGTAACCTGAATCCCAGGGGCGACAGGTGCAGACCATTTCTGACAAAGCATCATGGTCTGTCAATCATGTCATCCTAGGCAAACAGATACTGGATCCCCTTTGAATGAAACCAGAAGCTTAGCCAATTGTTGAAGTCAATCATTTTGTCCTTATACTGTGGTATCATTCTGGGCGAAGGCAGGATGCTACTCAGGGCTAGGGTCATACCTGTCTGGGCCACATGATCTAAGAGCTCTTCAATGTCTCTTTTCATGTATTCCAGGGAGGTACATCTCAAGTCATTCACTCCAACATGGACAATGACAGAGTCATATTTGTACTTGTTGTGCAGTGACTTGAGTGCATGCGTTATGTGGCAGTTCCTGGCACCCGACAAGCAGCTGACTCTAATTTTCTCCTTGTTGAGCCTGGTGAGTATGACATCAGTGTGCCTGACTATAGAGTCACCTATGACTAAAGTGCTGGTACGTTGTCTTGCCTTAGGGGCTGTTGTTGTGAGCTATGTGACACTTTGGTTGTGATTGGTGTTTGTTTGCGTTTTAGCTTCAGCGGTCCTTGTTTCTTGGGCAGGTTACTGTTAAGGGCCTCCACATATCAGGGTTTAGTGTTGCTATGTAAGGGTGTTGGTGGTGTGGGTTTTGGAGGGCTATGTGTTGCTTGAGGTGTAGTGCGGGTATTAACCTTCTCTTCTTGACTGTCTAGCACAATCTTGGGTGGAGAGAGCTTTGCTTCCAGTTTGGCTATGTAAGTGCATCTCTCGTAGGTTGTAGTGTTGGGTGGTAGGAGGAGAGGGATGTATGTGCACATGAGGCAATTGCTGCATTGTCCCAGTATGCCCAGATTCACCAGGTGGACAGGAGAAATCACCAGAAGGTTACCCTTGGACATGCCTGGTTTGGTGCTTTTTTGCAAAATACAAGAGCTGTTTTCCCTTACCTTAGCAAGGTACTTTGCAATTATAGGCTGTTTAGTGCCTATGATTAATTTCTCCTTATTAACAAGGAGACTTAAGTGCTTGTATCAGTTTAAGGCATCCTAGTGCTTTCCACCAGGTTTTAGAGCAAGTGCTAGTCACAGGGATGCTTAAAGGAGATGAAAAAAATGGTTTATCCTAAACACTGCTGTGTGCACTAGAGGAGTTAGATGTGAAAGTAGGTAATTAGAAGTTATGTACCTACCATAACATTCCATGTTAGTTGTCTTCTCTCGCCTTCTTTCTTGCTGGATGGGTTTGGAGCCGATCCTCAGCTCCGACTCGGCACTTGCTTAGCTTGAGAACTCCTTTTACCAGCTCGAGGCATCCCTATATCCCATGATGCAAGGCGGGACTACCTCAGATCTCGTTTGGTAGCTAACCTACCCTGCTAAGGACTAACGTAATATATTTAGGAAACCCAAGTTCATAATAAAAGAGTCCTCTAATGAAGGCTCAGGAGGAAACAACCTGATAGGAACTCTTCAAGATCTGTCCAGGCCAGGGGGAAGGAGGGAGGGACGCAAGAAAGAAGGCGAGAGAAGACAACTAACATGGAACGTTATGGTAGGTACATAACTTCTAAATGTTAAGTTGTCAATCTCGCCTTCATTCTTGCTGGATGGGACCGCGTCCCTAGCACCTGTATCCTGGGTGGCTCAATGGAACAGACTCTTGAGAACTGTGGAACCAAAACTGGCCCTGTCTCTGGAGGCCAAATCTAACTTGTAATGAGAGACAAAGGTATGAGGAGTGGCCCAAGTAGCTGCTGCACAAATGGTATCAATGGGTAGTCTATCCTGAAAGGCTGCAGAAGTGGATAGACTCCTGGTTGAGTGTGCTTTCGGTTTAGAAGGTAGTTGCTTGCCTCTGAGAGAGTACACATAAGAAATGGTGGAAGACAACCATCTGGATAAGGTCACTTTAGACACTGGGAGACCTTTCCTGTTTTCTGCATAGGAGACAAATAATTGGTCCGATTTCCTGAATTGTTTCGTTCTATGCAAATAGTACCTGAGCTGACGATGGACATCCAAAAAATGAAGCTTTTGTTCAGCTCTGTCAGAATAGTTTGGGAAAAAAACTGGTAGATCTATGGATTGATTAATATTGGTTTGAGACACAACTTTGGGGAGAAAGGACGGGTTCGTTCTTAAGGATACCCTGTCCTTGTGAAAAATCAAGTAAGGGGAATGGATGCAGAGAGCTTGAATCTCGGAAACCCTTCTTGCTGAAGTGACAGCCAGTAAAAATATAGTTTTCCAGGTCAATAATTTCAAAGAACATGAAGCAGACGGTTCAAAGGGAGGTAACATCAAGGATGCCAACATTAAATTTAGATCCCATTGTGGAGGAGGATGCTTTATCGGCGGCTTTAGGAGAAAAACTCCTCTCAGAAAAGCCTTGCATAGTCTATGAGACATAATGTTATGATCATGCAAGCCAACATGATACTTGGAAATAGCAGCCAGTTGAACTTTTACTGTAGATGAAGAAGATCCTGACTGAAAAACCTCAGCCAGGAAATCTAAAACAGAATGCACAGGAGCAGTAAAGGGATCAATATTCCTGGAATTTGCCCAAATAGAAAAACGTCGCCACTTGCTAGCATAAACGGTTCTGGTGGACGACTTTAAAGAAGCCACTAAGATGTCTCTGACCGAATCAGAGATCATAGGAAGCCTGGCTAGGGAAGGAAGTGGAGCAACCAAGCAGTGAGGTTGAGAGAATGAATGGCCCGGTGCTGTTGACCTGACTGGTGGATCAAGAGATCCGGAACTGGGTCCAGATGCCAGGGCTGCACCAGGAGGTGACGATGCAGAGACGGAAACCAAATTTGTCGAGGCCAGTAAGGGGCAATGAGAATCAACTTGGCCCTCAAAACGGTGGCTTTCTGAATGACTTGTGGAATCAAGGGAAAGGGAGGAAAGGCATACAGAAGTCCCCGGGGCCAATCCTGGGTTAGAGAGTCTCTCAGGGGTTGGCCTGGTAGGGGAAAGAGGGTGAAAAAATCGGGGCACTTGTTGTTTTGGGGTGTAGCAAAAAGATCGCAACAAGGTGTGCCCCACTTCAGAAAAATCTGGTCCACTACAGATTGATTGAGAGACCACTCGTGAGGCATGAGAATGGATCTGCTCAGCCTGTCCGCCAAGAGGTTGGACCTGCCGGGGATGTGCATTGCTATCAGAAACCGATGAGAGGAGATTGCCCATTGCCAAAGTCTGAGAGCTTCTCGACACAACGGATAGGACCTGGTCCCGCCCTGCTTGTTGATGTACCAGACCACGGACATGTTGTCCGTTTGTACTGCAATAGTCCCTATGGGAAGAAAGTCGTTGAGGGCTTGCAACGTTAAAAGCGCCACTCTCATCTCCAGGACATTTATGTGCAGATGGTATTCTATGGGTTGCCACGTCCCGTGGACCATCCTGCCCTGATAATGCCCCCCCACCCGATCAGAGAGGCATCCGTAGTAACTGTGGCAACCGGAGGAGGGGGAACAAAAGGTCGGCCCTGATGAAGAAGAGGGGAAGATATCCACCAATTCAGATGAGTCCTGCACGATTGTGTGACTAAGATTTCGTGCCTCATCGGAAGACTGTGGAACGACCACTGAGTGAATAACATCCACTGCAGAAGACGCATGTGGAAGCGAGCCAGTGGTAGAAGAACAATGGCCGCAGCCATAAGACCTAGAACCTTTAGTATCAGCCTGGCTTTGACTTTGCTGCTCTGCAATAAAATCCAAACGTATTTTTGGATGTCCAGAATTCTTTGATCTGTTAGTCTGGCTAACATTTTGACGGTGTTTAATTCTGCGCCTATAAAAGTGATAGATTGGCAAGGCCGCAGAGAAGATTTTTCGAAATTCACTGAAATTCCCAAACTCCTGCATAGCTGCAGAGTGTAGTCTCTGGCCTGAAGAAGCTGACACCTGGTGGTGGCGGAGAGGAGCCAGTCGTCCAAATAAAGAAACACCTGGAATCCTTGACGTCTCAGATGAGCTGTGACCACTGCCATGCATTTGGTAAACACTCTGGGGGCTGAAGTGAGGCCAAAGGGCAGGGCTCTGAACTGGTAATGACTGGTCCCTAGCCGAAAGCGGAGAAACCTTCTGGAGCGCCTGTGAATCTTTATGTGATAGTACGCGTCCTGAAGGTCTATAGAGCACATCCAGTTGTCCTTGCCCAGAAAGGGCAGAAAGGACTGAAGCGTGACCATCCGGAATCTTGCCTTCTTGACAATTCTGTTTAGACTGCTCAGTTCTAATATTGGTCTCCAATCTCCCGTCCTTTTGGGGACCAAAAAGAATCTCGAGTAGACGCCGGATCCTACTTGGTCTGCCGGAACAGTCTGGACGGCTCTTTTTTCTAGGAGCTTTGAAACCTCCTGTTCTGCCAAATCCCTTTGACCGGGTGAGATGTCTGGAAGGGATTGTTGAGGTACGGGATACCTTTCGAAGGGGATTTTGTAACCCTCGGATATGATCGACTGTACCCACATATCTTGTGAAAGGGAATGCCAGGCTACTGGGTACAGCAAAATCCTTCCCCCGACTGCCTCCAAGGGTGGACAGTCGGGCAACACCTCAGGGGTGCTGAAAGGGCTTCTCAGGAAGAGACTCCCTGTTGCCCTGGTTCTGAGGACCCCCCTGCCTCTAGGGCAGCATCTATTATTGTTACCCCCTCTGCCTCTGGGGGTAAACTGACCACGTGTGTCTGGTGTAGCTCCTTGGGCTTTGAGGAACCACATCTTCCCTCCCTTCTGACCCTTGGGATATGGTCTAGAAGGGGTGGAAAAATGGACTCCAATGGCAGAAAGAGTTTTACCGTCCTGCTCACACCTGGTCAAGGTATCCTTCACCTGAGGTCCGAACAAAGCCGAACCATCAAAGGGGGTATTGGTGAAGGACGCCTTAAAGGGGTCCGCAAAATTACAAAGCCGCATCCAGGCTTGACGTCTAAGAGCCACTCCTGTGCCTGCGGCCCTGCTCGCTCCATCGGCCGCATAGGATATGAGCCGCATGGAGGAGTTGGATAAGGAATTCAGGATTGCTAGCTGTGAGGCAATCTTTTCTTGAGCCCCAGCAGCAGAAGGATCCTGGACCACTTCACCTAGTTCCTTGAGAATATCTCTTTGAAGCCTGGTGAAGTGACAAAGGTAGTTCAGCGAACGCATAGCAAAGGTCGCTGAAGAAAACATCCGCTTTCCATACCTGTCCATGGTCCTAGAATCCTTGTTAGGAGGATGGACAGGTACTGAAGGATCCGCAAGTTCCTTCTTAGTGGCCGCCACCACCATAGCATCCACAGAGACGCCCTTGGAAAGAAACTGTTTGTCAGTAGGGGCCGTAATAAACTTGGATGGTCTCCTGGGGACAGGTTCCACAGAATCTGGAGCTGCCCACGCCTTCCGAGCCACTACCTGCATAAGTGGGTCGAAAGGCGGAGACACCCAGGAGGTGGAGGGTCGGGATCCAAAAGCCTCCAGGTATACCGACTCATCCTTGGAGGGGTCAATGGAGGGCCAATTCCCCCTCTGTTTGATTAGCTCAAGGATGTCTGAAAAGGAGACATCCTCAGAGGGGGATCGTGGGGAACCCTCCGACTCATCTAAGTCGGTATCAGATGTAGTAGACTCAGGGGAGTCTGTGTGTTTCCTCTTACACGTCCTCTTCCGAGGGGGTTCCCCTGCAGGATCAGGAGAAACTTCGGAAGAGGAAGATATTCCCAATGGGGAAACCTGGGGCGATGGATCCCTGGGCCTGAGAGCAAGAGGCTGGCAAGAGGCGTCTACAGGCACCGAAGAGGGAGGAGCTAGAGGGATGGACCGTTGACCTGGCTCAGGAGCCAGGACACTCCTCATCACCTCAAAGGCTCCCCTCCCCGGGAGACTGGAATATTCCCGTTCCGAGGAAATAGGAATTCCCGGCTTCACTGAGAGGGAAGGCTCCGAGGCCGATGTCGGTGCTGAGCTTACCAAAGCCGAAGCCCCGAGAGGGAGAGCGGGGTCGGACAAGGGTCCGATGCCACTAGCCCCCTCGGAGCCAACTAGGGAAACTCGACGACCGGATCCCTCCAAGGAAGGTCTCAAGGAGGAGATCGGAGCCGAAGACGACGGAGCCGAAAAAGGATGTACCGGTTCCGGCGCCGAAACAGTCGCTGTCCTGAGAAGCTCCGGCTCCGAACTCTGGTGGGGAGTCAGAGGAGGATGTTCAAGGGGTGAAGCAATAGCCGAAGTCTGCTGAGACGGGCTATGGAGCATTTGGGCCAGTGCCTGCGACTTTAACAGCCTGCTTACCACCCTCTCTAAATCGTGGTCAGACAGCCTGGAAGATCTCGAAGATCGGCTCCGATGACTCCGCTCCGACAAAAGAGGAGACCCCGGAGCCGAGTGGATAGATTCCAAAGACGGGGACCGAGATCTCTTCTTGGAGGAAGTCATCGGAGCCGACGTCCTATGGGTTCCAGATGGAGCCGAAGGCTTCTCGGCTCCGATACTGGATACTGTCGGCTCCAGCCGGAGCCGACAAGGCAACAGCAGATTGGGTGTCGGAACCGATCGGAACCGACCCTAGCTGAGAAGGAGAAAGATCGGCTCCGGCCGGAGCCGATCTCGACTCCGAAGGAGTCGGAGCCACCGGGGAAGGCTTGGAAGCTGTAGCCTGACCCTTGGATGGCTTGGAAGGCTTACTGGACCCAGGTTTAGTGGGTGAACCTTCCGGCTTTAGCAAGCCACGGAGGATTAACTTATTCCTCCTTTCCTGCAGGACTCGCTGGCTAAAAGAGTGACACAAAGCACAGGAGTCCTAAAGGCCCCAGGCAGTAAACACAAGAAGTGTGACCGTCTGTCAGAGACATTTTCTGACAGCACGAGTCACACTTCTTGAAGCCCGAGACCTTTACCTCTTTAGACATAGTCTAAGGAAAAAGAGTAATAAAATACTCTTTATAAAGTAAAAAATTTTTACTATAAGGGGAATAGGGTGATTGTATAGACACTATACACTAAAGAATAGGAAAAGGGGAAGATAAACCCTGACTAAAGCTGTTTAAAAACTCAAACTTACCTCAGCTGGCAAAAAAAGGAGACCTCTTCGCAAAGCGGCAAACGAGATCTGAGGTAGTCCCGCCTTGCATCGTGGGATATAGGGTTGCCTCGAGCTGGTAAAAGGAGTTCTCAAGCTAAGCAAGTGCCGAGTCGGAGCCGAGGATCGGCTCCGAACCCATCCAGCAAGAATGAAGGCGAGATTGACAACTTAACATCTTAAGTTTTACCTGTCTAAAAAGTTAAGTTTTAGTGGAGTCACTATTTTTAAAACAGCAAGGCAGACTGAAAGGGGGTGGTCACTTCTGTATTTTGGTACTATGGAATACAGTAGGATGGCCAATAAATTTAAATAGTTGAAGGGGAGTGATTTCACAAAATAATAATTTTGAGTTTACTCACACAAGCCAGTAAAAGCAGAGAGGAAATGAGATATATGGTCAAGTTAACATAAGGGGCAGGCAATTAGAAAGACAGTGGTGTTTAAGAACAGAACAGTAACCGGATAGCAGGGTGGGGAAAAAAAATCTGCCTGACTCACAAGAGACAGAGCTGTGGTCTCTTTTCAAGTTTTAATATGCAGTTAAAAGCAGAATACAAGTAAAACACAAGGTAAAGAAAACAAATCACAGTATTCAAAATAGAAAAAGGCAATAAAGTAATAGAAAATACAACACATAAAAAGCAAACTAACCTTTCCTTCACAGCAAAGTTTAGCAGAGTCTGGGTGAGCCTTTTTAGTAAGGCTCTCCACTAACACAGCTATAGAGTTGAGTCCTCAGCCGATTGTCCAAGCCAAGTCCTCTACCACTCTCTCTGTGAAACCACTGCTTAATGTCTCTGCTTCCTGCCTAGCAGTTTTACCATGTAGTTAGCATCACTGACCTTCCTTACCACTTTGAAGGGTCCCACCCAAGATGCCTGCAGCTTATTGTGTCTGATAGGAATGAGAAACATAACCTGCTATCCCATAGCGTACTCTTGGGCTACAACATTCCTGAAATACCAGACCTTTTTGTGCTACAGGGCTCCTGCCAGGTTCTCCTGGGTCAAGCACATGAGCTCCCTAAGCCTTATCTTGAGCATATCTCTCAATTGTCCAAATTTTCACAGAATGTCCAGATTTTTGCCTCATATTTTTAGCCAGTTTTTCATAAAGTTGTGGTTTTCTGGCAAACTGGTGGCAAATCATTAAAGATTGAAGTTAGAAAATAATGACAGACATTTGAGTTTCAGACTTTATACCCTTCAGAAAAGTCATACTAATGCAAAACCTGTTATTCTATCAACTTTCTAAGTTTGTAAGAACAATATTTAAAAATCGTCCTTATTTTTGTGCCTTTGTCCCACTTTTATTTATGGCTTTGCCCGGATTTCTTGCTCTAAGAGGTTGAGAGGTATGGTCTTGACACTCACCCTCCACTCATCACGAATCAAATCTAAAGGCCCCCTCACCCTATGCCCATACTGTAACTCAAAGGGTAAAAACCCTGTGGATTCCTGGGGTAACTCTCTGTATGCAAACAGCAGATGGGGCAAATATTTGCCCCGCTCTCCCTTAAACTGGTCTAAAAATGCACGGAGCATGGTCTCTAGTATAGAGTTTAACCTCTTCACAAGACCATTAGTCTGGGGATGGTAGGGGGTGGTCTTTAGGTGCTTCATCCCACAGCGCTTCCATAGACAAGCCAGCAGGTCTGACATGAAATTGGCACCTCTGTCAGTCAGTATTTCTCACTGGAATCCCAACCTGCTAAAAATCTCTAACAAACTATTTGCCACCTTCTCTGCCTCGATGAAGGATAGAGTCACCACCTCAGGGGATCTAGTAGCATAATCTACTACCACCTGGATATACTTCTTCCCTGTGGAACTTGGGGTAGTCAAAGGTCCCACAATATCCATAGCTACCCTCTGCAATGCCTCCTCAATCACAGGCAAAGGCATCAAGGGAGCTTTGACCTTGTCTGCTGCCTTGCCTATTTCTGGCACTGCACACAAGTTCTACAGAACCCTGTTATGTCCCTTGCAATCCCAGGCCAGTAAAAGTTGTACAAAATACATCTCTTGATACACTTTATGCCCATATGACCTACAAAAGGAATGTCATGGGCTATGGCTAGAAGTGCCAGATGGCAGGTTCTAGGCACTACCAGATGCTGTATTACCTCACCCTCTAGCCCTCTCTCAAAGATGCACTCTCTATACAGTATCTTTTGTTCCAGTATACAGACTCCCCTTTTCCTTGAGGATCAGCTGCCTCCCTAATTACCTCCCTCAAGCCTCTTAGTGTAGGGTCCGAGAGTTGAGCCGGTCTCAACTCTATCTCTATCTAAGTCTGGTATCTTCTGACAGCAGTGCTTCACTGTCAGCCTAGGTACTACCACTCACCTCTGCCCTTGCAGTCACTCTGTCCACACATCAGTACCTACCAGCTGCTGTGGCTTGCCTTCAGACTCACTGCTACAGGGTAACTCCCTCCCTGAAATAGCCACCTCACCAGCCCTGGCATCAAGTGTGGGGTCTGTCTGGGTCTCTCCCAAGCTATCAAACCCACATGCCTGCCTCCAAGCCTAAATGCATGGAAATGCATGCACACAAGGTACTGCATTATCAAAATCATTCCCTATCAAACATCATCAGGGATCTCCTCAAACACACCTATTTGCTTGCTTCCTTTTCCACCCTCCCAGTCAAGGTGAACCCTGGTCAAAGGCATTTGGAATGGGGTCCCACCTAAAGCTCTGACTACAGTAAACTGCCCAAGCAAGTACTGCTCCTGTTTAACCACTGAAATCTTCACAATGAATATAGTTTGTACCACTGTTGTCTCCAGATAACTTACCACTGGAATACTGTTATTCCCACTTGCTGGCTCCCCCACCTTTTGTTCCCCACCTTGCTTCCATGGACATCTATATCATACATGGCCCCACTGGTTACATTTAAAACATTTAACCCTTGGTCCTGGCCGTGTACCTGAACTAGTGGCTTCTACTGGTACTGGTGGACTCTGGTGGGGTGGTTTAGGCTTCCCACCACCGGTTCCCTTAGATCCATGTGCAGCACTGGGTATCCCCTTCCTGTGCAATGATGTCCTGTTTGCTACGTAGAGATCTCCTTTTTCCCCCAGCACATCTGCAGAGTTCCACTCTTGGTCTGCCAACCAGATTCTAATGTCCTCAGGCAAAGTGCTAAGGGCTTGTTCCCTCACCAAAAGATCTGCCAGCCCTTCAAAAGTGGTGACTTGACACCCGCTCACCCACCTATGAAAATAAGTGCTTAACTCAGCCATATAATTACACACACTTTCATCTGCCTTGCATCTATGCTCATAAAACTTTTTTTCTGTAAGCTTCAAGTGTTAACGTAAGCATTCTAGTAAACATTGCTTTACTCTATCCTAATTTAAAGAATCAATATCAGCCAATTTAGAAACAGTAGTTACAGCTTTACCATGGAGTAAGGAGGTCAGGAAATGTACCCAAAGCCCTTGGTCAACATTATACTCTTTACATACTCTTTTAAATATATGAATAAAACTATCAAAATTATCACCTTCTGTAGACTCTGGAAGAAATTTACTGAACTTTAATGCTTCTTGGATTCGATCATTCCCTTCTCCATTACTGCCATGACTCTAACGAACAGTCAGCATCTCCCTCTCATGTTGGTGCTGTCTCTCATTTTCTTCAGCCTCTAAATGCCGCAGTCTCTCTCTGCTGATTCTAATTCCAAACATTTGGGCTCCAGTTCAAGTCTCTTTAACTCCAGATGGATTTTTAAATCCTCTGAGGGAAAGGTGAACTGTCCTGTTTCTGAGTGCTGCAAATTCCCATCACCAGACAGATTATCCTCCTGGTTGCTGGTCTGAGCTGTGACTAAGGCTGAAATCATTTTCTCTTTAGTCAGCTTAGCATGTAGCAGTCCTTGGAGATAACGGATCTGTGAAAAACCGCAAACTATGCAGCTAAGGAGACTTGGCAACAATAGATGCTGGATCTGAAGACTTCAGATCCATACTCTTTAAAACCTTCTTAGGAGGCTCTGATGTAAGTACTGACTTGGGAGACCATGCAGGGGAGTATTTTCAGTGTTCCCTAGGCTCCTTGAAGTTATGAGAGGGGGTTTGAACCCCTGATGATGAAGTACCAATGGAAGGAGTAGAAGCTGGAAGGAGGCCTTTTAGAACAAGCTTGTTCCTTCTATCTCTAACAGCCCTGGCATTAAGCACTGCACAAATGGAGCAGGAGGTATCCAAGTGTGCTGGGCATAATCAATAAACCGACTCCTTGTGGGCATCAGAGTTGGGGATCTTATGCCCACAGGAAGTGCACTTTTTGACTCCAATAGTAGTAACAATCCCACCAGGAAAAGTAGTTCCTTTGGAACACTGAAAGTGTTTCTCTGGCAAAGTCTCTCTGTGAGCTATATTGTCAGAAGAATGAAAAGCAGAGTCTCCTTGTGTTTGTTGGCTCACCTTTTGGTGGATGAACATTTTGATTTCCTCCAAAAATATCTTTGATTTTCCAGGAAAAAAATATTCTTAGACAGCTGAATACAGTAACTTAAATTTCACACCTGCCTCTTGACATTCCCTGATTCCTGGAACAAATTTGCTTCTTTTCTGCCTGGCGTATAGTGAGTAATTATTTTTCACAAACCCTCTGATCTCTCCAATTTTTAATATTTTTCTCTTCTGCCACATTTTTGTCAGGATGAACTCTTTCTGCTGGTAAGACTGCAGTTTTACTAATGCAGGCCTTGGCTCCTTTCTCATGGCCAGGTTTGGAGCATACACTGACTGTGTCCTTTCAATTAGCAAATCCTGCTGTGGAATACTAATCCAATTGCTCATTTATGCTTCCATAAAATTAATAGTCTGTTCCTTCCATTATCCCTGGTACACCAGAAAATCTCAGATTTTGAATGCATGCTCTTTCTTCTATAATTTTCTGAAACAGTTCTGCTTGAGAAGTTTCATACTTGACCAGCTTTGCTTCATTTCAACCTTTACTTTTTGCAGTTTTATCAGTTTATATTCTTTCAAGCCTTTTGTTATATGAGTTGATATACTCCTTCAATGTATCATTTATTTTAATCACCTCACAACATATTTAATTTATTTTTCCTCTAAATTACTGGAAGCTATCTCTTGTACTAAAGCTGAAGCTTGAACTGCTTTTTGATGAACAGCTACAGAAGTCTTAGCCAACAGTGTTTTCTCTAAACCTTTTTTGATTGATTTTCATTCAAGTTGTCTACATTTCTTCTTTGCTAGAATCCAGGCAGTGTAGTTACTAGTCAGTAACTGAATTTTACTTGAGATGACAATATCACTTGCTGTTGTTTCTCAGTTTCTTTTTTCATACTGTCAGAGCTGAAATTAAACTGTTGGTTAGTGTGTACGTATCTTGGAAGTCTTCACAAATTTGATTAATTTTTAAGACTGAATAGATAAATGCAAGTACACGAATTTTAATGGAAGGACATCATCCAGCAAAATCTCTTTAAGTGATGAGGTTCTGGAAGATAAAAAGTATTAAAGATCTGGGTATCATTATTAATGTTGGTTTGACCTTTAAAAAGCATGGTGACACTATCACATTCATGGCTACGTAACAAGTAGGTCTTCTCTTCAAAACTTTGTTCACAAAGGATCTAGAACACTTATTAAAACTCTTTGTAATGCTAATCAGACCACCATTTGAATATAACTCAGCTGTCTCTTCGGGTCTATATTAGAAGCACGAAAATGCTTCTGAGCGAATACGGAAACAGCGACACATATTCATCGTATGGCATTTAAGCGATTTGATGAATATGTCATAGGGCAAGGAGATAGTTGGCCAACTTCACAGAGTTCCCTTTCCTTCCCTATAGTGCGATCTCAGATTCTGTATATTTAGTTAGGAGGGGTTGGGGTGTGAAGCCCCCCACCTGTTTATGGTGTTAAATTATTTTTTTTTAGAGAACGGCTATGTAAGTTTTTTCCCTAGGGAAAAATTCACTTACGTGTCTGTTTGCTATTTTTAGGTTTTGTGTATTATCTGTCAACTTTTAAGAGGTCACACATATGCACTTTTGGTCTTATAATATAGACCCGGCT
>NC_056747.1:704825615-704840615 GCF_019279795.1 Protopterus annectens
TTGGCATTAAGCTTGAGCCCATGGCTCTGGCACCAGGCATCTGTTTCTGTAAGGCCCTTTTGCAGAATATCTACATCATTTGGGGATTCAATAATGGCTCCCAGTTTGCAGTCATCTGCGAACTTTGTTAGCCAGAGTCCCTTAGTGTTGGCCTGTACTTCAGAGAAGTAGATGCCAAACAAGAGTGGTCCCAGGACTGAACCCTGGGGTACTCCACTTGTCACTTGTCTGGAGCTGGATTTGGAGTCGGCTACTTTTACAGTCTGGGTTCTGTCTGTAAGCCAGCTGGCAACCCACTGATTGACATAGGGATTTATGCCCTGCTTAGTAAGTTTATCTATGATTCCAGAGTGGGGGATGGCATTGAAGGCCTTGGTGAGGTCCAGATAGGCTGTGTGGACTGCCTTACCCTTGTCCACAGCTCTGGAGACTGATTCAAGAAGTTAGTCAGCTTCAGGAGACAAGATCGGCCCTTCACAAACCCAAACTGGGTGGGGTCCAGTGTTTGAAGGTTGCCAATGTCTTTGTTTATAAGTTCCATGATAATGTGTTCCATGCCCTTGCAGATCAGGCTTGTCAGACTGATGGGACGGTAGTTCCTGGGATCCAAGGTGGATCCCCCCTTGTGGAGTGGGATAACTGTAGCTGTGCGCCACTCAGTGAGCATAAAGCCTGAGGTGAGGCTATGATTAAACATGACACTTCGGTGAGGTGCCAGTTCATTTTGTAGTTCATGTAGTACACAGCCTGGGATGTCATCTGGTCCCATGGATGCTGTATTCTTAGCTTTGGAGAGTGTGGTTTCTACCTGTGTGGCCGTGATTACAGGAATTTGGCAATCTTTTGGCATTGAGATGGGCCCTTTAGGGGGTGAGAGGGGGGTGACGTTGGCACTAAATTGATCTGCCAGGATATTGACAATATCCTTGGGATCAGTATATTTAATGCCATTCTGTTGTAGCTCAGAGCAGATCTGAGCATTGCCATTTAGTTTCTTGACATAACTATAGAATGCCTTGTGATTGTCTTTGGAATATTTGGCAATTTTATTTTCGTAACTAGCTTTTGAGGATTTTATGAGGGATCTCAGCTTCTTACTGAGACTGTTGAGGGAGTTTTTTGCATCCTGGGATTTTCCTCTTTTCTGCAACAGTTTCTTCTTTCTGTTGTACAGTTTGTTTATAGCAGGGGACCACCAGATTGGCTTCCTTTTTTTGGAGAAGAGCATCTTGGTTCTATTTGGGATGGCACGATTCATGTACTAGTGGATGTGCTCGTACAGTGCCTTAGTGTAGGATTCTGCAGTCGAACTTTCATATCCCGTCTGCATGGGTGTCATGAAGTTTGTCACTTCTGACTTCAGTAGCATGAAGTTGGCTTTGGAGAAGTTTTTTAAGGAGGTTTCCTTACTGGGGGTGGGGATGGGATGTGGATGTCAAAGGTGATTTGCTTATGGTCAGACCTGACCAATGAGGGGGTGACCACTGGTGTGGAGCATCTATCGCCCATGTTGGTAATGACCGGGTCTAGGATATTGGAGCCCCTGGTGGGACAATGGATTAGTTGATCCAGGGCATTGGAATTTATGAATTTCAAGAACCGTTGGGAAAAGGAGTTGGTACCCGAGTAGTTTTCCCAGTTAATGGCAGGGTAGTTGAAATCACGCAGTATTAGGGTGTTTGGTTGTATCTTAATATTTTCCAGTATGTTTAGAAAGGTGTGTGTGTGTGTGTGTGTGTGTGTGTGTGTGTGTGTGTGTGTGTGTAACACACACACACACACACACACACACATATATACGTACACATATCCCCTAAGAAAAATTCACTAAAGTGTCCGTTCACAGAAATGATAGTTTGCTGTGTATTGGTCGGTGAGCAGGTGTCTGCTGACTTGGGTTTTTGATCATGTAATATAGACCCTATAGGTCTCCTTTAAAACAATTAAACAGCTGAATATTGATGTGCATAACACTGACTGAAAATAATCAAAAAAGTAGACATTGCAATGCGCATGCTCAGAGAAACAACCTTGGAGCATGCGACTTTAAAACAACTTTTTCTAGGGAGGCAAGCCCTCCTGCAGCTCCCACACTCACTATTATGTATATATTCTAACTCTGAGATTGCACAATATCGGGGAAAAGGGATAGTCTCCTACCCAGCACTACAGCAGTCTTGTATAACTGCCAACCATTTCTTTTGTTAACCAAAGTGTGTTGACAAAAAGTGCAGCTGTGCAAGTAAACTTTTTATAACAGTAGATGTTCAAATAATCACTGCTTCAGTAGCTTTGGCTATATGAGATATATGCTGCCAAGGATATAACAGCCAGCTTCCAAAGCTTTAGGACATTTTCCATGTGCCCAAACTTTCAGGCAGCTCAAGCAGAGCTGACTAAAAGACAAATTTACGTGCTAAGCCCTTCAGAGCTTTCCTGCCAAGAGAGACAAGAGGGCTGAGCCCTAAAAGGACAATGCTGGGAAGAGCAAAAGTGAAATATCCACACCCTGGCATAAATAATATGCCAAAAAACAAAGGGGATGGATGGAGGGAGCACCTTTGCAGTAGTGCTGAGTCGAACTGCTAGTGTTAAGGTACGTTTACTTACACGACTGTACTATTTTCATTACATAGATCACTGCTGCAGTAGCCTTAGCTATATTAGTAGATTAGCCTAGCTTACAACATTTGGGATGTGGAAAGAGAAGAGTCCAGGAGATCCTGGAGAATGGTACTTGCAAAGATTGATCAGACCCGGAGAAGGAATCAAGCTTATAGTACTTTGCAAATGTATGTACAGAGGACCAAGTTGCTGCTTCTAAAATACTTCTAGAATCCAACCCTTTCCAAAAAGCCATAGATTAAGCCAAGGCCCTGACAGAGTGGGTCTTGACCCTGCCTGGAATAGTTTTGTTGTGATGAGTATAACAAATGTCAGTGGCCTTAGACAGCTATTTGAAAACAGTCTATTTTGACACTGATTGAACCTTCTTACCTTCATAAGAAACAAACATTTGATTTGACGATCTGAAAGATTTAGTTCTATCAAGAATGTATCTGAGTTGTCTGTGGACATCCAAGGTATGGAATTTCCTTTATCCCATATTTTTTGGGTTCAGGAAAGAAAATGAGGATATAGATAACTTGGCCTAAAGTAAACTCAGATGCCACTTTAGCCATTAAAGAAGGATTAGTTCTCAAACAAACCCTGTCCCTTTGGAAAACGAGGTAGTCTTGACTCACACTAAGAGCTTGCAACTCAGATACTCTTCCTGCAAAAGTCAGAGCAATCATTATTTTCCACTTTAAGAATCTCAAGTCAGCCAGGTTAGCTGGTTCAAATGCAGCCTATCTGTTAGCTGGTTCAAATGGAGCCTATCTAATACAAAATTATTATCCCAAGGAGGGCTACTGTTTATTTTTGCTCTTATGCAAAACTCCTTTCAACAACATTGTGACATTAGACTGCATTGAAAATGGGGAATCCATGGCAGATATGCTGAAACAGCTGATAAATGAACCTTGATAGAGAAGTAAAAAAGGCCACTGGATAGTAACTCACAAATATTGTAAAAACAGAGAATAACTAGCCCTGAATGGGGTGCAGGTTATGTTGTTGGCACCAACTAGAAAATCTTTTCCTTTTGCTAATATATACTTTTGTAATAGCAGGTTTTCCTCCCTCCATTAGTACCTTCTGCACATCCTCAGTAAAGAGGTGACTAAAAGGAATTAAGACTCCATCATCTAGGCAGTCAGTTGAAGTTGACTGGTGTCTGGGTGCATCAAATACCATGGTTCTTGTGTAAGTAGATCTAGTCTGTAACGAAGCTTGTGGCAATTGGTCCTGACCATTTCCAAAAGAAGGGAGAATGATAACTGCATGAGCAAGAAGGGAGTCACCACAATGATTTTGGGAGATTTCTTCTGAATCTTTAGAACTACCCTGGGTATTAGTGGAAAAGGTGGAAAAGCATACAGGAAAATTTATGTCTATGGAAAAGAAAAGGCATTTGCTTTCCTGACTTTCTTGCATGGACTTCTGGAACAGAATATCGACAGCTGACTGTTCAGACAAATAAGGTCTACATGAGAAACTCCCAACTGATGGCTCAAATCTTAAAAGACCCAATGATCTAGTTTAAATTCATGAGGGTTTAACCTTGTCTTGCACAGCCTGTCCGCCACACAGTCATGGAATATATGAATGAGTGAGATTGTGCTGTAAAGCTATATGCCAAGCTAACATGGCTAGCCTGCAAAGGGGGTATGACTTGGTCCTCCCTTGTTTATTGATGCACCACAGGAATGTGGTATTGTTTGAAACAACTCAAAGTTGTCCTGGGGACCAAAGATGATTCAGACATTTGATTACTTTGATCAAAGCAAGCATCTCTTTTATATTTATATGCTTGCATCTGTCCTTGGTGTCCCACACACCTTGCACTTTCATTCTTCATGAAACTGGTTCCCAAGCAAAGTCCATGGCATCTGTGGTGAATGACTGCTTTGGAATATGGAGGGAGAAGGGGAGTCCTGGATTTAGGGATATCTGTTGTCTCCACCAAGTGATTTTCCTTCTGACAAACCCTAGCACTTTTGATTTGAAAAGACAAAGGGTGTTGGTGCTGGGACCAAAGCGATTTCAGATATCCCTGTATCTTTCTCATTTGGAGTCTTGCCAGTGGTATCATGAGAGACCCAAAATCCTGAGGTATTTCCTCGCAGTGACCAAAGTCTGAGTAGAAAACCCCAAAGATAAATCTAGATCTAGATCTATTTTTTTCCTGTGGAAGAAAAGCTCTTTGAACTGAAGTGTCTAGTTGCCATCCCAGAAACACAATCCTGTGACAAAGAGTTGAGAAAGCCTTTTGAGTGCTCTTTTGGAATCCCAGCTTGTGTAAGAGATCTCTCAACTAACAGAGAAATCCCTGACAATTTGAAAAAGACTCTGCAAAGATCAGCAAGTTGTCTAAATATGAAAAAATGGATAACCTGTAGCCTGCAATGAACTATAATTAGAAGTTATGTACCTACCATAACGTTCCATGTTAGTTGTCTTCTCTCGCCTTCTTTCTTGCTGGATGGGTTCGGAGCCGATCCTCGGCTCCGACTCGGCACTTGCTTTAGCTCGAGAACTCCTTTTACCAGCTCGAGGCAACCCTATATCCCATGATGCAAGGCGGAACTACCTCAGATCTCGTTTGGCAGCTAACTTACCCTGCTAAAGACTATCCTAAGAGAACTAGGAACAATGGTTCCTAAAAGCAATCCTCATAACAACGTACCCCAGGCCAGGGGGAAGGAGGGAGGGACGCAAGAAAGAAGGCGAGAGAAGACAACTAACATGGAACGTTATGGTAGGTACATAACTTCTAAATGTTAAGTTGTCAATCTCGCCTTCATTCTTGCTGGATGGGACCGCGTCCCTAGCACCTGTATCCCGGGTGGCTCAATGGAACAGACTCTTGAGAACTGTGGAACCAAAACTGGCCCTATCTCTGGAGGCCAAATCCAACTTGTAATGAGAGACAAATGTATGAGGCGTGGCCCAAGTAGCCGCTGCACAAATGGTATCAATGGGTAGCCTATCCTGAAAGGCTGCAGAAGTGGATAGACTCCTGGTCGAGTGTGCTTTTGGCTTAGAAGATAGTTGTTTGCCTCTGAGAGAGTACACATAGGAAATGGTGGAAGTCAACCATCTGGATAAGGTCACTTTAGAAACTGGAAGACCTATCCTGTTCTCTGCATAGGAAACAAACAATTGGTCCGATTTTCTAATTTGTTTAGTTCTATGCAAGTAGTACCTGAGCTGACGATGGACATCCAAAAATGCAGTTTCTGTTCAGCTCTGTCGGAATAGTTAGCGAAAAAGACTGGTAGATCTATAGATTGGTTAATATTGGTTTGAGATACAACCTTGGGGAGAAAGGAAGGGTTAGTTCTTAACGATACCCTGTCCTTATGAAAAACCAAATAAGGTGAACGAATGCAGAGAGCTTGAATCTCGGAAACCCTTCTTGCAGAAGTGACAGCCAGTAAAAATATAGTTTTCCACGTCAATAACTTCAAAGAACATGAGGCAGACGGTTCGAAGGGAGGTAGTATCAAGGATGCCAACATTAAGTTTAGATCCCATTGCGGAGGAGGATGCTTTATAGGTGGTTTTAGGAGAAACACTCCTCTCAAAAAGGCCTTGCATAATCTATGAGACATAATGTTATTGTCATGCAAGCCAACATGATACTTGGAAATAGCAGCCAGTTGTACTTTGACTGTAGATGCCGAGGATCCTGAATGAAAAACCTCCGCCAGGAAATCTAAAACAGAATGTATGGGAGCAGTAAAAGGATCAATATTTCTGGAGTTTGCCCAAATCGAAAAACGTCGCCACTTGCTAGCATAAATAGTCCTAGTGGACGACTTCAAAGAAGACACTAAAATGTCTCTGACTGAGTCAGAAATCATTGGTAGCCTGGCTAGGGAAGGAAGTGGAGCAACCAAGCAGTGAGGTTGAGAGAATGAATGGCCCGGTGCTGCTGACCCGACTGGTGGATCAAAAGATACGGAACTGGGTCCAGATGCCAGGGCTGCACCAGAAGGTGACGATGCAGAGACGGAAACCAAATTTGTCGAGGCCAATATGGAGCAATGAGGATCAATTTGGCTCTCACAACGGTGGCTTTCTGAATTTCTTGTGGAATCAAGGGAAAGGGAGGAAAAGCATAAAGAAGTCCCCGAGGCCAATCCTGGGTTAGAGAGTCTCTCGGGGGTTGACCTGGAAGGGGAAATAGAGTGAAATAGTCTGGGCACTTGTTGTTTTGAGGGGTAGCAAAAAGATCGCAACAAGGAGTGCCCCACTTCAGAAAAATCTGATCCACTACAGATTGATTGAGAGACCACTCGTGAGGCATCAGAATAGATCTGCTCAGCCTGTCCGCCAATAGGTTGGACCTGCCAGGGATGTGCATTGCTATCAGAAACCGCTGAGAAGAGATCGCCCATTGCCAAAGTCTGAGAGCTTCTCGACATAACGGATAGGACCTGGTTCCGCCCTGTTTGTTGATGTACCAGACCACGGACATGTTGTCCGTTTGTACTGCAATAGTCTTCGTGGGAAGAAAGTCGTCGAGGGCTTGCAACGTTAAAAGCACTGCTCTCATCTCCATGACATTTATGTGCAGATGGTATTCTATGGGTTGCCACGTCCCGTGGACCATCCTGCCCTGATAATGCCCCCCCTACCCGATCAGAGAGGCATCCGTAGTGACTGTGGCAACTGGAGGAGGGGGAATAAGGGGTTGGCCCTGATGAAGAAGAGGGGAAGATATCCACCAGTTCAGATGAGCTCTGCACGACTGTGTGACCAAGATTTCGTGCCTCATCGGGAGACTGTGGTACGACCACTGCGTGAATAGCATCCACTGCAGAAGACGCATGTGGAAGCGAGCCAGTGGTAGAAGCACAATGGCCGCTGCCATAAGACCTAGAACCTTCAGTATAAATCTGGCTTTGATCTTGTTGCTTTGCAATAGAAGCCGAACGAATTTTTGGATGTCCAGAATCCTTTGCTCTGTTAGTCTGGCTATCATTTTGACGGTGTTTAATTCTGTGCCTATAAAGGTGATAGATTGGCAAGGCAGCAGAGAAGATTTTTCGAAATTTACTGAAATTCCCAAACTCCTGCAAAGCTGTAGAGTGTAGTCTCTGGACTGAAGAAGCTGACACTTGGTGGTGGCGGAGAGGAGCCAGTCGTCCAAGTAGGGAAACACCTGGAATCCCTGACGTCTCAGATGAGCTGTGACCACTGCCATGCATTTGGTGAACACTCTGGGGGCTGAAGTGAGGCCAAAGGGCAGTGCTCTGAATTGGTAATGACTGGTCCCTAGCCGAAAGCGGAGAAACCTTCTGGAGCGTCTGTGAATCTTTATGTGATAGTACGCATCCTGAAGGTCTATAGAGCACATCCAGTTGTCCTTGCCCAGAAAGGGCAGAATGGACTGAAGCATGACCATCCGGAATCTTGCCTTCTTGACAAATCTGTTTAGATTGCTCAGGTCTAATATTGGTCTCCAATCTCCCGTCCTTTTGGGGACCAAAAAGAATCTGGAGTAGACGCCGGATCCTACCTGGTCTGCTGGCACAGTCTGGACGGCTCTTTTTTCTAGGAGCTTTGAAACCTCCTGTTCTGCCAAATCCCTTTGACCGGGTGAGATGTCTGGAAGGGATTGTAGAGGTACGGGAAACCTTTCGAAGGGGATTTTGTAACCCTCGGATATGATCGACTGTACCCAACTCTCTTGAGATAGGGATTGCCAGGCTACTGGGTACAGCGAAATCCTTCCCCCGACTGCCTCCAAGGGTGGACAGTCGGGCAACACCTCAGGGATGCTGAAAGGGCTTCTCAGGAAGAGACTCCCTGTTGCCCTGGTTCTGAGGACCCCCCCCTGCCTCTAGGGCGGCGTCTATTATTGTTACCCCCTCTGCCTCTGGGGGTAAACTGACCACGTGCGTCCGGTGTAGCTCCTTGGGCTTTTCGGAACCACATCTTCCCCCCCTTTTGACCCTTGGGATATGGTCTAGAAGGAGTGGAAAACTGGACTCCAACGGCAGAAAGAGTTTTACCGTCCTGCTCACACCTGGTCAAGGTATCCTTCACCTGAGGTCCGAACAAAGCCAAACCATCAAAGGGGGTATTAGTGAAGGACGCCTTAAAGGGGTCCACAAAATTACACAGCCGCATCCAAGCTTGGCGTCTAAGAGCAACTCCTGTGCCTGCGGCTCTGCTCGCTCCATCGGCCGCATAAGATATGAGCCGCATGGAGGAGTTAGATATGGAATTCAGGATAACAAGCTGTGAGGCAATCTTTTCCTGAGCCCCAGCAGCAGAAGGACCCTGGATTACTTCACCCAGTTCTTTGAGAATGTCTCGTTGAAGCCTGGTGAAGTGACAAAGATAATTCAGCGAACGCATAGCAAAGGTCGCTGAAGAAAACATCCGCTTTCCATACCTGTCCATGGTCCTAGAATCCTTGTTAGGAGGATGGACAGGTACTGAAGGATCCGCCAGTTCCTTCTTAGTGGCCGCCGCCACCACCATAGCATCCACAGAGACACCTTTGGAAAGGAACTATTTATCCGAAGGGGCCGTAATGAATTTGGATGGTCTTCTGGGGACAGGTTCCACAGAATCTGGAGCCACGCCTTCGAGCCACTACCTGCATAAGTGGGTCGAAGGCGGAGACACCCAGGAGGTGGGGGTCGGGATCCAAAGCCTCCAGGTATACCGACTCATCCTCGGAGGGGTCAATGGAGGGCCAATTCCCCCTCTGTTTGAGGAGCTCAAGGATGTCTGAAAAGGAGACATCCTCAGAGGGGACCGTGGGGAACCCTCCGACTCATCTAAGTCGGTATCAGATGTAGTAGACTCAGGGGAGTCTGTGTGTTTCCTCTTACACGTCCTCTTCCGATGGGGTTCCCCTGCAGGATCAGGAGAAACCTCGGAAGAGGAGGAAATTCCCAGTGGGGAAACCTGGGGCGATGGATCCCTGGGCCTGTGAGCAAGAGGTTGGCAAGAGGCATCTGCAGGCACTGAAGAGGGAGGAGCTAGAGGGATGGACCGTTGACCAGGCTCAGAGGCCAGGACACTCCTCATCACCTCAAAGGCTCCTCTTCCCGGGATGCCGGAACACACCCGTTCTGAAGAAACAGGAATGGCCGGCTCCAAAGAGAGAGAAGGCTCCGAGGCCGATGTCGGCGCCGAGCTTACCAAAGCCGAAGCCCCGAGAGGGAGAGCGGGGTCGGACAAGGGTCCGATGCCACTAGCCCCCTCGGAGCCGACAGTGGAAACCCGATGACCGGATCCCTCCAAGGAAGGTCTCAAGGAAGAGATCGGAGCCGAGGACGACGGAGCCGAAGGATGTATCGGCTCCGGCATCGAAACAGCCGCTGTCCCGAGAAGCTCCGGCTCCGAACTCCGGTGTGGAGTCGGAGGAGGAAGTTCAAGGATTGGGGCTATAGCCGAAGTCTGTTGAGACGGGCTATGGAGCATTTGGGCCAGTGCCTGAGACTTCAACAGCCTGCTTACCACCCTCTCTAAATCGTGGTCAGACAGCCTGGAAGATCTCGAAGATCAGCTCCGATGGCTCCGCTCCGACAAAAGAGGAGACCCCGGAGCCAAGTGGATACTCAGTATAGAAGGGGACCGAGATCTCTTACGGGTCGAAGCCATCGGAGCCGAAGTCCCTTGAACTCCAGATGGAGCCGAGGATATCTCGGCCCCGATGCTGGATAAAGTGTCGGCTCTAGCCGGAGCCGACAAGGCCACAGTAGTCAGGGTATCGGAGCCGGTCGGCGCCGAACCCACTACTTGAACAGAAGATGTATCGGCTCCGGCCGGAGCCGATGTCGGCTCCGACGGAGCCGAAGCCACCGGAGGAGGCTTGGACACTGTAGCCTGAGCCTTCGGTGGTTTAGGAGGTTTTCCTGACCCTAATTTAGGAGGAGAACCTTCTGGCTTAAGTAAGCCTCGGAGGATGAGCTTATTTCTCCTTTCCTGCAGGACTCTCTGGCTAAAAGCATGACACAAAGCACAGGAGTCCTGCAGGTGCAAAGGCCCCAGGCAATAAACACAAGAAGTGTGACCGTCTGTCAGAGACATTTTCTGACAGCACTGGTCACACTTCTTGAAGCCTGAGACCTTGCCTTCCTTTGACATCCTAGGAGGATGGAAACACAAACAATCCCAACAAACACACAAATCAATCCCTTACACAAACACACAGGAAGGGAATAACCAATGGGGAATTAGGCCTGACTAAGAAAACTTTAGATTAAAGATTATAAAAAGTTTGAAAACAAGGGAATAGGGTGGGCTGTAACTAACTACAGACTAAACTGACACTAAAAGGGAAAAATAAACCCCTAACTACTCTTTTTCTTATTTCACAAAGGAAAACTTACCTCAGCTGGCAAAGGAGACCTCTTTCGCTAAGTGGCAAACGAGATCTGAGGTAGTTCCGCCTTGCATCATGGGATATAGGGTTGCCTCGAGCTGGTAAAAGGAGTTCTCGAGCTAAAGCAAGTGCCGAGTCGGAGCCGAGGATCGGCTCCGAACCCATCCAGCAAGAATGAAGGCGAGATTGACAACTTAACATCTATAGGTAGACACTTGTTGCAGTGGATAGTCCATAGAGTAAGTTACAAAACTGATAATGTGATCCAGACACACAAAACCTTAAGAAAAGCCTGGAATCTGGATGAATAGGCATGTGATGATAAGCATCTTCTAAATCTAGTGTTACCAGGAAACTTGAATGAGGAAGAAGAGGCAATAGGTTGTGAAGTGACATCATTTTGAATTTGGACACTATCTCAAACAGGTGTAGGAAAGACCAATCCAGGGCTGATCTTCAAGCATTTTCTTTCTTTGGCACTAAAAATATCCTTGAATAGAACTCCTTTCCCACCTGGGAAGGGGGAACTGGTTCTGTTACTTTGTGGGACAACATGTGAAAGGACAGGTGCAAATAAAAGAGTCTAATCTAGGGGATGAGGAATTACACCCTGGAAAGAGGAATTTCCTCCCATTGTCATTTGTACCCTTGATGAATGATCTTCAGAACCCATTTGTCTAAAACTATCTGTTGCCAATGAGGAAAGAGGAGATTTAGACTTTCTGGAAGATAAAAAGGGGGTTTCAGGGTGGGAGTAGGGAAAACATCTCTTAAATAGTCATTCTGACTTATTGGACTGTCCTTGGATTGGGAATTTCCAGAATTCTACTTGGAACCACCTTGCAATTTCTTCTTAAATGTTTGTTTACCTGCATTTTGTTGAGAGTGCTTATTTTGTTTCTTACCAAAACTGGATAAGGAGTTAGAGAATCCTTTGGAAAATTTGGACGGTTGAAAAATCTTAAGAGATTCCCTGTATCAGCTTACGCCCTTCATCACACCTTTTGATCACCTCTGAAGCAGAGAGGCCAACAACTAAATCTTGATCCAATGAAGAATTTAAAATCTCATTTTCAACATCATCTGAGAGGTTCTGAGAACACGGCCATGGAAACCTCCTCAAAACAGTGGCCATACATAGTCCTTGAAGAATTATCAACACAGCCATCCACAAACTGTATACAATGAGTAGTGGCTTGACCAATAGAATACATTAAATTATTTAAAGCAGATTTTCCTCACTAGAAGAAACTGCAGACAAAATATTCTTCATACTTTCAGATTTTGTCAGGGCAGCCTTTAACATATGAGTCTGACATTTCAAAATTCTGAAAATCAAACGTTTCTAAAGCATTCACTTTTTCTCATACTTATCAGTAATTATCCCATCCTTATCAGAAATAGAAACATTGGAATTAACTAAGTGTTCAGTAGCAGCAGGATCAACTGAAGCTATGATTGCATAATCAATTTTGGGAAGAATATAAAAACTAAAAGTTTAAGAACTTTGTACATCCTATCTTGCCTTTTAGGAGTAGCTGCTTGACTGTCAGGAAAATTACGGTCAGTAACACACATATCCTCCAAGGCAGACAAAACTGGAGAAATGGGTGAAGGTTCTGGAAATTCTTTCTGTAACGGATCATACTAGTTTCTGAGGGGCTGAGAAACCTGTGTTCTCCCACTGACAACACTTGCACATTCTAGAAGTAGTCTCACAGAAAGAGAAACACCCACAGGGAGAATCAGAAACGTAGCTCTCCTCTTAGTCAGAATCAGAAATCTAAGGAAAAAACAATATCTGTTCTTTTGTTTTCCTGTCCAGACTCAGAATTTTGAATCTCTTCAGGACATTCCTCATTCTTTTACCAGAAACTACCTTACGAAAATGAACAATAGCCTGAATTACTTAATAAACTTCTCCTGTCTATGATAATTTGAGGAAGAGTTGATACATGCTTTGTTTTCTGCTTCCTTTTGACAGGAAAAATGGGGCCAACAGTGTTATTAATGGTGGCGGTAGCTTCCCGAGGGATGGGCATAACATTCTGACAAAACAGGGAGGCCTTCTATGTTCCTTTTCCCAGGATTGACAAGAGTGGTTCTCCACTGCCACTGAGGGGACCCCAACAGCCATAAAGGACTTGGCTAACCCACAGTCCATAGTGGCTGCAGGTGTTACACCAGAGAGATCCAGAGTAAAAGATGAGTAGCCTGAGGTACAACAAATGGCCACAGCACAGTCAACCATCTGCCGCTCAGGCAAACTGCTAGCCTGCTGTGGTAGCAAAGGCTGCTTCCTTAACTTTTTTTTTTTTTTTGGTGGCAGAAAGACGGAGAAACCATGGGACTGACAATTTGTTCCATGGTTAAGCTGAAAATGGTGCCTCTTTCATAGGGAAAACAAGAAAGAAATACTTTTTAAAAATAAAAAAACTTTGAAAAGTCACCCCCCCCCCCCCCCGGAGAAACATAGTAAAAAGTATTTTGAAACATTATGCCAGCCCCACAAAGTAAAATGAATACAATTTCGCCACAGGAAAAAAATGTTTTTCAGTTACTTTAAACAACTTTTAAAATGACAGGAAAAGAGAACACTTTCATTTAGAAGTAAAGTACAGTCTTGTGACAGTCTGTTAAAACACAAACTTCTAGCTTTAAAATAACTACCCTAAAGAGTAAGGTATAAATAATAAGCAAAATGATTAAATGGATGTTTTTTTCCCAAAGGAAACTTATTTGCACAGAAAAGGAAGAGCACAAGCCAACCGGCAAGCCTCAAAAGCCTCATAGAAGCGTATTGTCCAGTGGCAGTAAAGCTTTGGAGGGCTTGGTTCCCAGACTTGTCTTTTAGTCAGCTCTGCTCAAGCTGCCGGAACATTTTATTACCTCAAAGGTGCCCCCAAAGCTTTGGACGTTGGCTGGCTGTTATATCCTTGGCAGGATATAACCCATGTAGCTAAGGCTACTGCAGCAGTGATCAGTATGATGAACATCATAGGGTCATAGGTGATTACTAGGCTAATAACCCTAGAGGTCTTTTTAAGTCTAGCCATGCTTTCCCAAACATACGTGACTTGATTTAGATACCCCAAGGTAATTTTAAGGGTTGGATTTAAATTTGGGCAATGGGTAGTTGAGTATTTACAAACTGCCTCTGTCCACAACAGAAACAGTTACCAGACCAGGGGTAAATTTTCGATTCCCCAGCCACTTACATTTTGGTTTGGGGAGAGCTGTACGTCAAACTGATGGAAAGCCTATTCCGAAGAAAGAGTAGTCTCTGCGACACACACCTATCCAACCAAGATATCCTATTTATTTTGCAGACAAATCCCTAAATTGTGTATTTCTGATGCTATTTGTTTTGTGGATGTGCAAAAAGGTCCATCATAGCAGGATCAGATGATGGTTTGTAGGCCAGGTATAGACTGCATCAGGCATTCTGTAGGAGACCAAGTATAGGGATATAGCTACAAAGCAGTTATATTTCCCTGAACTCTCCTCAGTGGGGTAAGACTCCATGAAACCTAACTGTGTGGATGATCCAGTTTTTGCAAATGGCTGGACAGACACATACTGAAAGGTGCAATGTATTAAATGATTGGTTTCATGAAGGCCAAGTACAGTGAAACAATGACATCCTTAAATCTATATGTCATTCCCTTGTTTATAAGTTGTGCAATGTAGAATGATTTTCGCAACACTGTAGACACGTGATAGTCCAAGGCCAGGTTACTGTCTGCATACATTCTCAAACCCCTGGCCACTAGGCCTACTCTTAGGTGTGTAATATTAATGTGGTAATTTCAAAGTGCGGTCATCTTTTCAAAGGTAATGTGCATTTCTTTGCATTGCATTTAAGAGCATGACTGTAGCAACAGTTTTCTGTTTCAGGCCTTCTTGAAGGGTATTTTTGTCTTTGAGGAATTCAATGACTGTACCCAATTTGCAGTCATTTGCAAACTTAGTCAGTCAAAGGCCCTTGACATTGGTTTTGACTTCCGAGAAGTAGATGCCAAACAGGACAGGCTCCAGCACCA
>NC_056747.1:704843115-704855615 GCF_019279795.1 Protopterus annectens
TACAACTGAATCTATCTTTTGTCCTGCATTTTTAAATTGTATTATCATGTTATAGATTTTTTCCTTTATGTCTCATACCTGCATATTCTGGGTATATAAGTGTTTTTTTTACACTTGTAGCTATACTTACAGGAAAAAGAACCATTTAGTTTGTAGGCATGCTGCTCTTGTAGGCCAATTTAAGCCTAGCCAACTTTCATTTCAAATTTGAGAATTAAACCCTGCACTTTGTGTCTGTGAGGTAAACACCTTAACCGTCATACTAACACCTCCTAGTTAAAGGTTTCCTCAGTAAAAAAGCAACTGTATATATGCAAGCATTAAAAACAAAATGAAAATAATGAAAAAGTAGGGTACTAATTTACCAGTTTAGCAACACAATCACCTTATAAAGCAGATGACTTGAAGGAGGTATTTCTCTCTTCATGAAACGAATCCCTCCAGCAAAAAGCACCTGCAATAACAAATTCCTCAGAAACATTTCAGAGAAGCATGGATCAAAATGATTTATCAGCTGCTGACAAAGCGTCACTTTAGAACATGCCCCTGGCGAAGCAGGGTAGGTACACACCATTCTCTACACACAGCAGGGCCTCATTTTGTTGAATGACTCTGGGCTATGAAAACTGGCAACCTTCCCCACAGCTGACTGCCATAGCCTTATACTGGCCTCTGAGTCTGGGCTTGTCAGCACTCCAAGATACCCACATCTGTTAAAATAATAAATAGCATTGCCTTTCTGACTGGATACAAGTATAACCCTCTTACTTGTGCTCAAAAAGTGTATATAGAAGATGATAACATACAATAAATGCCAAGCAAAATTACTAAAACAGTAGAAGTAAAACTATTAGGTTACTTATGGTGAGTGCTTCAGCAGGTGACTACTGCTATGGAGATCTTTGTGTCTCTTTCTCCTTCCTCAGCTATGTATTCATGATGTAAATTATTACAGTGAAAGAAGAGTACCACAAAGTGATGTGTGGCTGGACATAGGTCACTATGGACATTTGTCATATTGAAGAGTGGTCCAATGTGCTGCCTAGTGTACATAACCTTGAGTTTCTGCTAACTCATTTTTTGTGTTTAAGTTCATATACAAAACTAAAGGAGATAACTGACCATTCCTACTTTAGTTTTGTCTAAGTATATCATACAAGAATGGCTATCTTTCTAGTTCATATTTCTTTTATTCCCATCTCTGTCTTGCTATTTTTTTCTTTTCTATGGTCTCTAAGAATTCACTATCATGTTTACTTATAATGCAACTTTTGTCAATCCAGTAATCACAGTGAGATGTCTGCATTAAATAACACAGGTAATGGTAACTTAAAAGCACGAGCACAAGCTTTCTATGGTAAATATATATTGTTTGAATATACATGAAGCATTCAGGGTAGTTACAAAAGAGCAACATACCAGTCTAAGGAAAGACAGAGTCTGGATAAAGACATATAGAAACTCACTGTGCAATAGTGATGCATGAGGCTACTAAAATCTGCACGGTTAATCAAGGGATGGGGAAAGCAGAAGAGAAAATAACAAACAAAAATTAGTAACATTTGCCAGTAATAACAATAATGCTACTGCTTCTTTTGCTGAAGACTTCCATTAATATGCCAGTAAGAAAAGTAACAGAGGTGATTAGAGATACTTAATTCCTAAAGTAGCTTGCCTAGAGGCAACCAAGGACAGGCAGTCATATGGGAAAAATACCTGACAGGGGATTCTAGTCCCTAGCCTCTCTCAGCGTGTGCGAGTTACTAGGACTGCAATATCTCACCATACCACCTATTTAGACATTCCTCTAGCATGCTGTCTGTCATATCCCACCATACCATCTATTTAACCATTCCTCTAGCATGGTGTCCGTGATGCCTTAGTATCTTTCTGACCTTCCTCTTAATGTATATTTCTCTGGCACGCTGGTTCAGTGATAAAGATTTCTGTATCACAGCTCCATGGCTTGTTGCTGAGGTCTGAACTCTGGTCAGTATCTATGTGGAGTTTGCATGTTTCCTTGTGTCAATATGGCTTCTCTCTGGTAGTCTACTTTCCCCTAACTCGCACAAAAAACTGGTTGCTATAAATCTCTAAAATGTCTTTACACACCTACATACATAGATGCACACACACACACACACACACACACACACACACACACACACACACACACACACACACACACACACACACACACACACACACACACACACACACTCACTCACACACACACACACACACACACACACACACACACACACACACACACACACACACACACACACACACACTATATGGGCTTCTAGTAGGAGGTATGAGACTTGTTGATGCTGTGAGTCCCAACACTTCAAAAATTAAATAGTGATTCTGACAAAGTCAGTCAGAGCCTTCTGCCTACCCAAGTGGGAGATTCATCTGTTTCTGTTTCAGGATTTCCTACCCCTAAGAAATCCTTTGACAAGTCTAGGAAAGATGGACCTATGGAGAAGGAGAAGGACAGGGATCTGCCTAAGAATAGATCCAAAGAATCCAGGAAAAAGGTCTCTGGGCCCTTCTGTTGCACAAGGTCCCATTCTGAAGGTCCCCCTGGCCCTTGGATTCAGCATTCCTTTCCTCAACACTGAGGTTGGTTTAGCATTGGGTTCTGATCTCTAGAGGCTTCAAGTCTACCAGATCCAGTATTTTCTCCAGAGCTGTCCCCACCTCAGATCTGGTCCACAACTCTTCCTCCAGACAGACATGGGCATCAATCCTCTTGACTAACCTCATAGGCTTCTTCCCTTGGGTCTATGCAGTCTTATAGCAGCCCTTCTGAGGCAGATCTGCATAGGATGATTAAAACCTTTTTGAAAAACTATATACATTTGAGAAGTTCTTCCCATTTCCCCCACTTTGGGGGTGGTAAGACTTACCTGGTTACTCCCATTATTATCTCTCCTTCTCTAATCCATGTATCAGTGCCACTGAATTTGGATCTGAGTGTTCCCCATGTGGTCCCTCTGCTGGAGCCAATAACCTGGGTATCATCAACTCTGACAATTTCTTTGACCCTGCTCAGCTCTGACCACATTGGGTAGGAGTGGGTCCCAGAGCTGGGAGAATGGTGTCATGGTTCTGGGAACTGCCTCTCAGGGCCTTAACCCTTGGCAGTTCGGCATCAGTCACTGCCTTGGATCATGGCACTGCTGTGTCCTAGGGGGGCTTCTATCACAGTTCTTGGACCCAAGGTGGTCCTCCTCATGACCTGCTTCAGGTGTGGCACTCTAGTCTTTTAAAAAGATCCTCTCCCGCTTGAGAGAGTGGGTGATCCTCTCCCACTTGAGAGAGTGGGTGATCCATATTTTCTCAGATCTTCCCCAAACCCCTGCAGTTTCAGGTGCTTCTGAGGCTCACTATCTCTCCATGGGATGACCGGCACTAACCAGCTTTGATCCAACCGAAATAAAGAGTTCCCCTATGGTTTCTGACTCTCCCCATGCCCCCCCAAGAAGATCATAGGAAGCAGAAATGTAAAAGGGCCATGTGGATTCCTCCAGTAATTCCTCAGAGGAGACATCAACCTTGAAAAAGGGAAGGGACCCAGATCTCCCCCCTGGAAGATATTTCCTTTGGAGAGCTCCTGAAATTACGTGGGCAGAGGTGAGGTTGGTCCATTGATACCCTTTCCCCACAGAAGACAGTTTTCCTTGAGGCTTTTGGTGTGGTGCTATCTACATCCTGTTTGGTGCCCCTAGTGGACAGTTTGGCTGATATAGTGTCTCAGTGGGTTGGTAAGGAAATGGACATGGTGGAACTAAACCCTCACAAGCCAGATAAAAAGTTAGTCTCCTCAAAGGACACAGCACATTGGAGTAAGAGACTGGCAGTGGATGCTATTGTGGTAGCAGTGGCCACTAAAAAAAAACTCTCTAATGACAATGTTTTTGTCCACCCCCTAAATAGACAGTCTAGGAAACTGGACACATTTGGGAAGTATGTGTATGTTTCAGTGGCCTTTGCTTTGTGAACACTGAACTACACTGCTGACTTGAGCAGACTGCAGAGGGTTTTGACAAAGCAGCTGTTAAAATTCTCAGGTGCCATGACAGCTGAGTCCCATAGGGCATTGGAATCATAGCTGTATACCATGCAGTCTGTTGCCAACACTTCCATTTGCTTTTTGACTAATACAGCAAATGGCATGGTGAAAGCAGCAAGTACCACTCTTATTATTTGCTGCCATTCCTGGATGCATCTGTGTGATGTTTCAAAAAGTTTTAAGACATCTTTTCTGAATGCTCCCTTCAACTCCCTCAAGAGGGTCAGTCCTCAAGGAAAGCTCTAGTACATACTTGGCCTCTGGGACTGATGGATGCTTATCTTCCGATTCCTATCATAGTCAAGTTTCTTCAGAAAGTGGCTTTGTGCAAGGTAAAAATGATTCTGATTTACCCCCTTTTGGCTTCAATGGTTTGGCTCCCCTTTCTGTAACCTCACCTAGTGAACCTGGATTTCCTTCCAGATCTGGTTTCTCACCAGGCAGGCAAGCCTCACAGACATCAAATTCCTCAGTCTGACTGCTTGGTTTCTCCATTTCCATTTATGGGAAGGGACATCTTTTTTCTAGGGTTATTCACATCCTTCCCAGAAAATCTCCACTAGGAAAACTTACAAAACTAATTGGAAAAGGTTCACATTTTCAGTGAATTCAAAAGGTTTGTACCCATTCTCGAAACCCTTGTCATCTATATTGGAATTTCTCCAGGGTCTCTTTCACTTGTAGGCTAGTTATTCTCTGAGTAAAGTAGAGTTAACTGCCATTTCAAACTTTCATATAGGAGAGCAGTACACTCTCATAGCTTACATCAGATTATCAAAAGCATTTCTAAGAACTGCCTTTCTTTTGCATCCCCCACTGGATTTTGTGCCACCTTGAAACATCAGTATTTTGCTGCAGAGTCTGACCAAGGCTCCTATTGAAGCTGCATTCTTAGCTGACTTAAAACTTTTATCCTGGAAAATGTTTCTGGTAGCTGTTACATCAGTTAGGAGGATTTCAGAATTAAAGGGCCTTATGATGCAAATCTCCAAATTTAATTTCTCAAAAGCATAGAGTTTTCCTCAGAGTTGGCCTCAGAGACTTCTTTGAACCAGACTATTCATTTATCAGATTTCTTCCCAAATTCCGATAATAATGGCGAATATCTTCTTCACGCATTGGATGTCCACTGTCAGTTGTATTTTTAATTTACACCATACAAAGGACTTTAGGAAATGTGATCAACTATTTGTTTCCTATTCTTAGTCAAATTTGGGTTCCAGTGTGTCTAAGGTTACCTTGTCTAAGTGGCCATCTGATTGCATTACTATTGGCATTGCCTTCTAAGCCAAAAGCACATTCTGCTAGCACAATCATTGCATCTGAAGTTGTCTTTTCCATATGCCCCTCAACTGATGGGATTTTTATCAGACCTCATATTCAACTTTGGCCAAATTTCAGATTTAGACTCCAAAGCTCAGGCTCCTCCCTTTACACATAATCCCCCCAAACCACAACATTACCTCAGATCTCATTTGCCGCTCTCAGTTCTCAGAAGTGTTTGCTGCAGCTCAGGTCATTGTAAGATAAGTCTAGCTTTTTTCTTGTCACATTATTCTTCCTTTACTTATTTCCTTACTAGTTTTAAGTGGGCTGTGTGTCTGTTGGGCCTCACACCTTCCCTCTCATCTCTTTCTCTCTCTTCTACTAGGACTTGCCAGTATATTTGTGTACCACTGCTTGTACCTTTTTGCCTCTATCTCCTTTAAGAGATAACTGTTATGACTAGTGCTGATATACTGCCTTTCTCTGTTTTTTTTTGGTTATTTAATGGTATTGTGTTTTTTATGTCTTTTGTTGACTATGGCCAACAAGTCAACACGCTTTAAGAACTGCGTCACTTGTGGGCATAAAATTCCAACTTCTGATGTCCATTTGGAGTGTGTTTATTGTTTAGGAATTGGTTACTTGAATACAGAGTGTGACATTTGCTTGATGTTCAAACATTGGGCTTTAGTAGAATGGAGAACCAAACTTTTGCTTAAAGGTCTTCTTCCTTCCTCTTCATCTTCTGTTTCTGGAGTGCACCCCATCTGCTAAGAAGCCTGGGGACAACCCAAAAGTGAGAAGATTAAAGAGAAACCATGACCATTCTCATTGTAGGCTCCAACTTTGGCTCTGCCTCCTAAAATTCCATGGACCTCAAATCTGGCTACCTCCTTGGATCTGTCACACTCTTCCTCAGGAACCCCTTCTTGAAGGGAACCCATGTTCTCTCTGGAGCCGATAACTTATAAATTAGTTCACCTTTTATGTAGTAGTAGACACTCCACAAAGCTTCCAGACCTCATTCATCTTCATCTTCCTTCAGATCTACCAAAATTTTATCCAAGGCTGATGTTAAGAGAATAATGAGGAAATTTCTCAGGACCCAAATTCAGTTGAGAGTGCTTCTGGTTTTGGCTCCCACTGGACCCATGAGTTTTGGACCTTCACAGATACACATGGCTGCTCTGACTCCAAACTTCTTCCTGGTTTTGGAGATTTCAGACCTGAGACTTACTGGATTCTCTGTATCAGATCCAAAGTTGTGGTCTTCTTCAACTCCAGCATCCTCTATTATCCAGCCAGTGCCTACATTGTTGGAGTGGAGGAATCTGAGAGCCGAAGCTTTGGCCCCAGATCCTAGGGTGGGGATTGATTCTGAAACTCTTTGAGCCATCTGTTCCTCTCAGAGCCTCAGTGCTGGATAACTTGGCCCTAACTTCTGCTTCAAGACTGGATCAGAAATATTCACTTGGCCACCTAAATCAGGCCACTTCAGCTCTTACTGGGGTGGTCTTGGGGTCTCCTATGGCTCCTGCTTTCAAGGTGGTAGGGAGAGCTCTTTTGTCCACCGAGTCAGGTAGCTTCGGCTCCTACTGGGGTGGGCTTGGGGTCACCTATGCTTTCTGCTTTTAAGGTGTACAAATGTCTGCCCTGAGTCCTGAGCCTGCTCTTTCTGTCCTAGTGGGACATCTGGTCTGTACTAGTCTTGAGTCAGTCCTTATCCAGGACCCCCCTCTGAATTCCATGTCTTCTTCAGATCATCCCCCAGTGGAAGCTACACAGAAACACAAGACCAAGAGGAGGCACATAACTCCATGCAGGAGTCTCTGACAGAAGACACAGACTTCAATGGACTGGAGGAGTCTCCCAGACCACCCATGAGGGCATCTCTTTCAGTGAGATTCTTGAACTACTGAGATGGTTGGTATTCTGAAACCCCTTCTTATGAGGAGTTCATGTTCCTCAAGGCTTTTGGCACTGGCTCAGCTACTTCCTGGGTGGTCTGCCCAGCTGATGAAAGGGTGGACCTGATCTCTAGCCAGGCATGGAAGGAACCAGATGTGGCAGAACCAATCTCTAAGTACCCAGACAAGTATTTAGTAGCTCCTAAGGGCCGAGCCCATTGAAGTAAGACCCCCCATTGATGATGTCATAGTAGCAGCAATTAAAAAGGAACTCACCAAAAAGAGTCCATCTCTCCACCCTCCTAACAGAAAGTCTAGGGCTTTGGTCAGAGATAGGAAATGAGTTTATGCTTCAGTGATCTTTGCCTTAAGATAGTTGAACTGTGTAACACACATATCAAAATTTCAGAGGGACTTGACCAGGGATCTTTCCAAGTCCCTCTCAGGGTCCATGTCTGCCTAAGACAAGAAAACTGTGCAATCAAACCTGGCCACCCTTCAACTCCTTTCCAACACCTCTGTGTGTTTGACTTCCAATGCAACAGAAGGTGTGTCTAGAGCAGCAGGTTCAGGCATTACAGTTTGGAGGCATACCTGGATGCACTTAAGTGACTTTACAGAGCATTTTAAAGCATATTAGATCAATGCTCCCTTTGATGGATCTATTTGGCCCTGAGATTAAAAGGACACTCGCCAGGCGTGAGATGGATGGGAAAGCTCTTTCTGGCATAGGAATATGTTTTTCAACCCCATAGAGGACTTTCAAACAGGGGCAGGAAGACATGGTTCCTTAAATCCTAGGAGGTTTCCCAGGATTCTTCTGGAGGTAGATCCCCAAGCCAGAGGGAGGTTTCTAATGGCAGACATCACTTGCATGGCAGAGAAGGTCCACAAAACCAAGTCTTCAGAGGTCCCATTAATGAGAAGCCTTACCAGTGCTCCTGAAGGGATGCTTGAATGCTGCATTCTGTAGGCAGATGGAAGGGATGCTTATCCCTGCAACCAAAAGCCTGGACATCCATTACCAAAGTTGTCTGGGTGCAGACAATCATCACTAGACGTTATTACAATGTCTTTTCCTTCCCCCCACCAAAAGTAATGAAAAAACTACCAAGTGTGCCACAAAAGAGTCATCCAAAAGGTCCCACCACACCAGCAAGGGTTTGGAACTTATCTGAGATTCTTTTTAGTGCCAATGAAGAACGGGGACCTAAGGCCAGTCTTGGACCTAAGTCATCTGAATTTGTTTTTCCAAACACTCGAAATTCCAAATGGTCATGGTTCAGTACATACTCCTGCTCTTACAGAAGGACAATTGTTCTTGAAAGACCTTCAGGATGAGTACTATCATATGAAAATATACAGGCAGCTCAGAAGTCTTCTGCTCTTCTGGCTGGGAGCTAGAGATTTTCAGTTCAGTGCCTTGACCTTTAGCCTCACCACAGCCCCCTGGGTGCTCAACAGGTGAATGGCAGTGGTTACAGCTTACTTGAGATTGCTTGGATTCCGAATGTTTCCCTACCTCAATAACTGGCTCCTCACTGCTCCCACCAAGCATCTCCTGATAAATGCCAAGGACTATGTTCATCAGCACTGCTCTAAACTGGGCACCTTGATCAATTATGACAAAGCACAGGTCTCTCCCACACAAGTCCTGGAATTCATCGGTGCTTATCTGGATACTGTTTCCAGATAGCAAGGCTACCACATACCAGATTGGTCACACTATAAAATCTACTCCTGCAACTACTATTCTATCAAACTCTTCCAGCCAAGTTGGTTTTGCAGATTCTAGGGTCCATTGCTACTTCAATCACCCTTGTTCCAATGGCGAGAATCCACATGAGAGTGCTATAATGGACTCTGTCAGTTCATTCATCAAGCAAATGATAACTGATGAATTTCCCAATTTGAATTGCCAAAACTTGCAGGAAGCATGTAACCTGGTGGATCCAGGCACCAGAGGTTCTTCAGGACTGCCCCTTTGTTCCTCCCTTGCCCAAGGCCACAGTGACCATGAATGCTTCCCAATTGGGATGCAGTACATTACCTGGGAAAGATGGTTCAAGATGCATGGCTCCTCTCAGAGTCCGAAACCAATTTGCTTATCAAAGTTCAACAGATGAGAGCAGTCCTAGGATTGCAGACCTTTCAGGATGTTTTCCCTGTAGGGATGATTGCCATACAGACAGACAACATGTCAGTGGTTTGGTACATTAACAAACAAGGGGGGAACTCATTCCTAACCTTTGCGTCAACAAGCAATAATGGTGTGGCAGTGGGTGTTCGCTTCTAATTGTTCTCTAATACCAATGGGCATTCTGGGGAAGTCCAACATGTTAGCAGACAGAGTGAGCAAATCTATTATACTGCCGCATGAGTGGTCTCATAATCTGTCACTAGAGGAGCAGATATTTTATCAATAGGGCCAACTTTGCTATGACTGTTTCCTCTCTCCCCACAACTCCAAATGCAGCAGGTACTTGGCCCTGATCCCCGGGGGATTCTGGATCAGAGTCTGGATTTTCTAACGCATCCTTCTGGGTAGCCTCACTCTGACATAGAGGCCCTCAAGGTCACTGCATTGTTTCTCTAATTCCATTAATGGCTAAGCAGTCAAGACTCTCCTCTCAGGTTCTACACATCCTTAGATCTCACAAAAGGCCTCAACAAGGAGGGTATATAAGAGCAAATTAAAAAGATTTTGTATCTGGACTCATAGATGACATTTGGATTCTTTCTCAGCCACCATTCCAATGACCCTAGACTTTCTGGCCTCAATTTTCCACAGTGGGGCTAGTTACTCTACAACAAGGTACATCTGGCTGCTATTTCCAACTTTCCTATAGGTGAAAATCATTATTCTTTGGTTTCTATCAAATTGTGTAAAGCATTCCCCAAGGGTACCTTTCTTCTAAGATCTCCTATTAAAGATCCCACACCCTCCTTGGGATCTTAGTATGTTACTATAGGCCTTAACACAGTCCCCCTTCGAACCCACTGCCAATGTAGACTTAAAGTTTCTCTCATGGAAAACCATTTTTCTAGTTGCCAGCACTATCTTGTCAGCCACCATACCTATGTTTTTTATAAAGACAGAGTTTCTTTATACACCAGTCCATCTTTTGTTTTTACCTAAAGCAGCTCAAACTATTAACATTCCAGTTTTCTTTAATAAGTAAAGGGGACTTTATGTTTCATTTTTTTGGATTTCATAGACACCTTATGTTCTACCTCCATAGAACTAAATCCTTTAGGAAATCAAACCAATTGTTTATTTCCTTCTCTAAGGCAAATCTGGGATAACCTATGTCAAAAGTGACTTTAGTTAGACAGCTCACAGATGGTATTTCTCATATTTATAATGATAATGGTATGACCTTACAGAAACCTCCAAGGGTGCATTCAACAAGGTCTGTCTCCACTTCTTCTGCCTTCTTGTCTAGGACTTCAGTTGATGTAATTTGTGCAGCTGCCACCTGGTCTAATGCTCATACATTTATTTCTAATTACAAACTGGATATTTTTAACAGGGACAGGGTGGCTTTTGGTTCTGCTGTCCTCTGAAATATCCTTCCATGAAAACTACCCTGGTTCCAAGCAGTTGAGGAACAGATAAAAAAGACAACAACAGATACAAAAGTTATATTTTTACAAAAGGATGCATGTACGATGTCTGTTTCTGTCTTTCCTCAACCTCCCTCCCTCCCTCCAGTTCCCCTTCGATTATTAGAAGACATCTATTTAGACTTCTGGTACGACCTGTTGGTTATGCAATAAAGGACTTCAACCTTTCTCAAGCTCCAGACTAATCTGTCTTTAATACTGTCTGCTTCTCTTACTTAGACATACATACTGCCATTATTAATTGTTTTACTGTTTTGATCTTTTGTGTTCTAGGACTGTGGACAAACTCAATCTGAGGTAATGCTGGGATTTATAAGGACTGTGGGTAAGGGGGAGGAGTCTGAGCTATAGATCCTAAGTCTGGAAAGTGACTATTCTAATCTGAGGTCAGACCTGAAACCCATCATTTGAGGAAAGATGGAAACAAACAACACAAATGCATTGTTATGGTAAGAACATAACTTTTGTTTCTGCAACCTTCTTTAGTAGCCTTCTAACTGATGATATTTGTTTAGGGACTACAAGGTCTACACTTCATATATTTGTCACTCATTATAAGTTCGACCTGCAGCCCATGTCCCAGGTGTCTTTTGGTTACACCATTCTCCAAAATATCCTTCCATAGTGCCTTCTGGAGTTATCTTAGCTGGGGACTTTGCCCCATCTGTTGAGGCAAATGTAAAATACAACATCAGATATGAAAGTTATATACTTACCATAATGTTAGATCCATGTTCTGTTTGTGAGGGTCAGATATGGCAAGTTTGCTCAAGAAGTCTATATCTGCTAAGTTTCATTAGAACCTTATCATATGGATAAGGTAGTTTAGCACTCAGAGTGCAAACATGCCAAGGACATAAATTTGCTTTCCCATGTGTGTCTCTATCCCTTGTTAGAAGAACGGAGTACCAAACTCTTATCACAAAGTTCCTCTTTGGTGGATGCTGTCAAAACAGCATAGTCCAACAGAAGGCCTTTGCTAAAGTGAGGTCTCTTCTTAGGCATTCTCAAAACCTTCTCTGGTGTTTTTAGCATACATCTGTCCGTATTTCTGGTTCCTGCCCCGCTGTCTCAAACACCAAATCTATCAGGAGGTCCAGGAAATATTTATTTATTTTTATTTATTTATTTAAATTTGTTGACCGGGAGTGTCCAACTGGACATGGGTCCATTTTCAGTGGAGGCCCGGGGAGAAAAGCTCCACAGTAAAATAAACAGACAGTAGTTAACATTGGATTACATAGCGATTAACAATTTAACATAGAAATTGCTTACAACATATTTACAGATGAAGAACATAGTACATCAGTAGACAACTAGAATCTTTATCACTGATAAAGGTGATACGGCACATCTGAATGCCTCATCCAGGAAAGGTGGACAGCCAAAACTGGTGGAGCATCTCCTGCTTATGTCAAGGGATGATGGGCAATAATCGTTTTGAAAACATCAAATGCTGATGTGGAATCTGTCTGCCCCAAAGGCTGGGGACTGGAAAACTTTACTTTTAAACAGAGAACCTCACTGCCAGATTTTACTGAATACTGAAATCCCACCCAGTTTTTATGAGCATTTCTCTGTTGCACCTATTTTAAGGCATAACAGAATGAACAAGTAGC